>NC_059231.1:26838747-26857055 GCF_020615455.1 Coregonus clupeaformis | reverse complement strand
GTCGGTGGTCATTTAGGCAGGTTATCTTAGAGTTCTTGGGACACGGGGACTATGGTGGTCTGCTTGAAACATGTTGGTATTACAGACTCAGTCAGGGACATGTTGAAAATGTCAGTGAAGACACTTGCCAGTTGGTCAGCACATGCTCGGGAGTACACGTCCTGGTAATCCGTCTGGCCCTGCGGCCTTGTGAATGTTGACCTGCTTAAAAGTCTTACTCACATCGCTACGGAGAGCGTGATCACATAGTCGTCCCGGAACAGCTGGTGCTCTCGGCATGCTTCAGTGTTGCTTGCCTCGGCGAGCATAGAAGTGGTTTAGCTCGTCTGGTAGGCTTGTGTCACTGGGCAGCTCAGCGGCTGTGCTTCCCTTTGTAGTCTGTAATAGTTTTCAAGCCCTGCCACATCCGACGAGCGTCAGAGCCAGTGTAGTATGATTCAATCTTAGACCTGTATTGACTCTTTGCCTGTTTGATGGTTCGTCGGAGGTCATAGCGGGATTTCTTATAAGCGTCCCGGTTAGAGTCCCGCTCCTGGAAAGCGGCAGCTCTACCCTTTAGCTCAGTGCGGATGTTTCCTGTAATCCATGGCTTCTGGTTGGGGTATGTACGTACGGTCACTGTGGGGGACGACATCATCGATGCACTTATTGATGAAGCCAGTGACTGATGTGGTGTACTCCTCAATGCTGTCTGAAGAATCCCGGAACATGTTCCAGTCTGTGCTAGCAAAACAGTCCTGTAGCTTAGCATCTGCGTCATCTGACCACTTTTTTATTAGCCGAATCACTGGGTGCTTCCTGCTTCAGTTTTTGCTTATAAGCAGGAATCAGGAGGATAGAGTTATGGTCAGATTTGCCAAATGGAGGGCGAGGGAGAGCTTTGTATGCGTCTTTGTGTGTGGAGTAAAGGTGGTCTAGAGTTTTTTCCTCTGGTTGCACATTTAACATGCTGGTAGAAATGAGGTAGAACGGATTTAAGTTTCCCTGCATTAAAGTCCCCGGCTACTAGGAGCGCTGCATCTGGATGAGCGTTTTCCTGTTGATTAATGGCCTTGTACAACTAATTCAGTGCAATCTTAATGCCAGCATTGGTTTGTGGTGGTAAATAGACAGCTATGAAAAATATAGATGAAAAACTCTTGGTAAATAGTGTGGTCTACAGCTTATCATAAGATACTCTACCTCAGGAGCAAAACCTCGAGACTTCCTTAGTATTTGATTTTGTGCACCAGCTGTTGTTTACAAATATACACAGACCGCCACCCTTTGTCTTACCAGAGTCTGCAGTTCTGTCCTGTCGATGTAGCGTATAGCCCGCTAGCTGAATGTTGTCATTGTTGTCGCTTCAGCCACGACTCCGTGAAACATAAGATATTACAGTTTTTAATGTCCCGTTGGTAGGATAACCGTAATCTTAAATCGTCAATTTTATTCTCAAAAGATTGAACATTGGCTAATAGGATTGATGGGAGAGGCAGTTTACTCGTTCGGTCGGATCTTACAAGGCACCGGATCTGCGCCACGATATCTCCGTCTCTTCCTCACGCGAATGACGGGGATCTGGGCCTTGTCGGGAGTCTGTAGAATATCCTTCGCGAACGCCTCGTTGAAGAAAAGTATTCGCTCAACGCGAGGGAGTAATCGCTGTCCTGATATCCAGAAGCTCTCTTTGGTTATAAGAGACGATGGCAGAAACATTATGTACAAAATAAATTACAAATAACGCGGAAAAACACACATAGTAGTACAATTGGTTAGAGGGCTGTAAAACGGCAGCCATCTTCTTCCGGCGCTGTCCAGACAAGAACCTACAATCTATCTGCAATATTAAAGCTGATAAATAAGAAGCAGTGACCATGTCCTACCTCGACCATTAGCACACAACCTCCCACACATGGCAACCACACCACCCTGTGTTCCGACACAAAGGAATCATTGAAGTCCAAGTCCCATTGAGGCTACTTTTTCATACTGAACAACTATTGCCCTACTGGTGCCCTTTTCAAGCACAACTGCTAAAGAATGCTTCTATGCATCTCTCAATGAGCAGAAGGCAAAGCCACAGTCACAGTGAATTGAGCCCCAGAGGATTCATTGTCTCACAGTCAGAGTCAAAGTGCTTCAATCTGAGGAGATGCATGTTCAATCACAGGACAATTACGTGTCATTTATCGTGTCCAGCACCACACTGACACAACCCAGCATCAGTCAGGACCAACATGGGAAGAGCACTCCTATTAAGTAGTGAGTGTGTGTGTGTGTGGGGGGGATGACTGCATCTCTGTGTGCCTATGTGTGTGTGTCTTTGTGGTTGTGTGTGTCATGCATGTTAAGTTGGCGATCCTGTTCCAATCCCTATTCTCTCCCGAACTGGTCTCCCACGGTGGTGGGTATTGTAGGATGGCATGTCAGTTCACCCTTCTCTGCTTACTGTATCATCACCATCTACATAACATGACTCCATGAAGCCATAAGATCAACCACAGCCCACAACACACACACACAACCCAGCTAAACATTATAATCCCTCAAAGAGAGCGAGAGAGAGACAAGTTTAAGCTTGGTCATCAACCATCCAACAAACTGTCAGAGAGGATCTGTGTATGTACTGCAATAGTGAGCCTATACTACCAAGAACAAAAAAGCCCACACAAGTCCCTGAAATAAGGCTTAGTATTTCTTAGCGGGGATATGCTGGTATCCGTGGCAATACCGGTCCCTATCTGGAAGAGCCATCGTCCCGACGATGGGTCCTAAATCAGGCCAATAATGGCCCTCTGCTCAGGTCCCCAGAGTCCTGCCTGTTTAAAAAGCCATTCTCCACTTGACTGAGGGCAGCCTGGCAGATAATGGCAGGGCTGGAGCAGACTGGAGAGGGTAGGTGGAGGTGGGGGGAGAGGGGAGGGTGATAGGATTTTCATCTGTCTTATTCTTGTTCTTTTTTGTTTTCACCATTTCACCATCTTCTGAGCATTTCCCCCATCTTCTATTTCAATACAAATGTAGGCTCTTAATTTTGTTGCCTCTTTTGTTGCTGAGAATTTTCCTGCAGGAAATGCAGGTGAGCTTCGTGATTTATATAAATTCACTGAAAACCCACACTAACACACATATTAACAGTATTGAACTTCTTTTAGCCAACTTTTGGCCAACTAATAGCCTAACCACCGATCAAGCAATATTATGGACTAAATGTTCAAATCCTATTGCTGCAGGATTATTTCGCTGTGACAATATAGGTCGAAATAAGATCCTACATCTGTAGGTACCATGGTTATGCATATCAGGTAACATATTTTAAGTTATGAGCACACAGGCACCAACACACACACAGCACTTACACACTTACCAGAGCAAGGTCACTGCCAATATTGTAAAAGTATGGTTCTGTGTAAAAGTATTCTCTCCAGCTGCCCAAAAGGAGACCAGAGAAAGTGTTGGTTGCAGAATTCTCTCTGTCCAGTTAGAGCAGAGCAAGGCTTTTAAGGCTGTCAAAGAACAACCTCTGACCACTCAGAACAATGCATTTGTGTTCTGGAACAACAACCGGCCAACCAGAGAAGTCATGCTGTTTCATCTTTTAACTGACCAATAAGAACTCTCACTGCCCATATGCTCAACCCACCCACTTCTCAGATTCCAGAAACACACAAGAACCTTATTGAATGGGAGGGTCCTAAGATAGAACACACAGTAGTCACTGGGGAGGGAGGGAGGAAGGGAGAGAGGTTTAATTTAACATGGCTTATCCTCATTAGCACTCTCTCTCTCTCTCTTTCCATCGCTCTTCTCTCCCCAATGTCCCACCACATATCTCCCCATACCTCCATCCCTCCCCCAGTATCCCCCTAATCCCAGTAACCCCCTATCCATCTGTCTGTGCTCCTGAGACTCTTACTCCTCCAACCCCTTGTTTGTCTGAAACCAATGCCCATTCAACTAAATCCCCAGACGAATCAAGCTCCAGCTCTCTAGCTCTCCATTCCCCACCTTCATATCTACAGTACCTACCCCCTTACATCCCCCTACTGCAGCCCTCCACAGCCATAGCGAAGCACAAAACAAAATTACACAAAGTATCTCTCCTAATACACACACACACACACACACACACAATCCTGGGGAACATTGATTGTATTCTAGCATGTCTTTCTCTTGTCTAGAGTACAGTATCTCTGCCCTGGGTCTCAGAGACAAGAATAGCCCCAGGTGGGGAGCAGGCCTGCTATCTCAGATGGGATCTTATTACAGGCTTTAGGTTAACAGAAACAGTATTAAGGGTGAGATGGGATGGTCTCTGTGTAGCAGGCTGGAGAGGGGAAGGGATAGAGCGAGGCTACTGAAGATGGTTATCCTTATTTTCCATAAGATGTACAGTAGGCCTACCCTCTCATTCTCAGACAAAACAACACATTTAAAGATACATATACACAGCAATGAGAACAAAAACAGACCCTCACACTAAATCTGCAGAATGAGCCACCTTTCTCCATTTATTTGATTTTATTAGGATCCCCATTAGCCGACACCAATGGAGACAGCTAGTCTTACTGGGGTCCGACACATAACGAAAAAAACATCACAGACAAAAGACTTTACAATTTACATTTAAAAACATTAACATGTACATTTAAGTCATTTAGCAGACGCTCTTATCCAGAGCGACTTACAGTTAGTGAGTGCATACATTATTGTTTTATTTTTCATACTGGCCCCCCATGGGAATAGAACCCACAACCCTGGCGTTGCAAACGCCATGCTCTTCCAACTGAGCTACATCCCTGCCGGCCAGTGCAGTGCCTTAGACCACTGCGCCACTCGGGAGTACAGTGTGTGTGTGCAATGTAGTGTGTGTGTGTGTGTGTGTGTGTGTATCTATCAGTTACACAGTCAGTACATGTCAATAAACATATAACAAGTAGGTTACATCTCTTCCAGGGTATCGGAGGACAGGTAGGGCTGGGAGAAGAGCAGGAGGATGGAGGGAGGAAAGGGGGGTGGAGGGATAGGAGAGGGGGATGGATGGGGGGAGCTGCAGGGCTAGGAAGACAGCCAGAACATTGCCAGAGCCAAGAACAGGGCCTGTGTTTGAGGAGGGCACACAGACACATGCATGGTATAGCATGCACACACACACCACATGATGCAGGCACGCTGACTCGACCTGTGTGGTAGAGCAGAACATACATACATACACACACACACACACACACACACACACACACACACACACACATACATACATACTAGTGCCAAAAAAGCACACAAATCTCACCTAGATACATTATGGGGTTACACAAGCACACAGACACAATATGGTTCAAAGGTCTCCATAAAGATAAAATACAGACAGCAGTTCCAAAAGATCCATATAGAAGAAGATAGACTACATGACATAACGCCTGTCACTGAGGTGTGTTGATGTACTGTACATACAGTCGTGGTCAAAAGTTTTCAGAATGACAAGTATTGGTCTTTACAAAGTTTGCTGCTTCAGTGTTTTTAGATATTTTTGTCAGATGTTACTATGGTATACTGAAGTATAATTACAAGCATTCCATAAGAGTCAAAGGCTTTTATTGACAATTACATTAAGTTTATGCAAATAATCAATATTTGCAGTGTTGACCCTTCTTTTTCAAGACCTCTGCAATCCACCCTGGCATGCTGTCAATTAACTTCTGGGCCACATCCTGACTGATGGCAGCCCATTCTTGCATAATCAATGCTTGGTGTTTGTCAGAATTTGTGGATTTTTGTTTGTCCACCCGCCTCTTGAGGATTGACCACAAGTTCTCAATGGGATTAAGGTCTGGGGAGTTTCCTGGCCATGGACCCAAAATTTCAATGTTTTGGTCCCCGAGCCACTTAGTTATCACTTTTGTCTTATGGCAAGGTGCTCCATCATGCTGGAAAAGGCATTGTTCGTCACCAAACTGTTATTGGATGGTTGGGAGAAGTTGCTCTCTGAGGATGTGTTGGTACCATTCTTTATTCATGGCTGTGTTCTTAGGCAAAATTGTGAGTGAGCCCCACTCCTTGGCTGAGAAGCAACCCCACACATGAATGGTCTCAGGATGCTTTACTGTTGGCATGACACAGGACTGATGGTAGCGCTCACCTTGTCTTCTCCGGACAAGCTTTTTTCCGGATGCCCCAAACAATCGGAAAGGGGATTCATCAGAGAAAATGACTTTACCCCAGTCCTCAGCAGTCCAATCCCTGTACCTTTTGCAGAATATCAGTCTGTCCCTGATGTTTTTCCTGGAGTGAAGTGGCTTCCTCGCTGCCCTTTTTGACACCAGGCCATCCTCCAAAAGTCTTCGCCTCACTGTTCGTGCAAATGCACTCACACCTGCCTGCTGCCATTCCTGAGCAAGCTCTGCACTGGTGGTGCCCCGATCCCGCAGCTGAATCAACTTTAGGAGACAGTCCTGGCGCTTGCTGGACTTTCTTGGGCGCCCTGAAGCCATCTTCACAACAATTGAACCTCTCTCCTTGAAGTTCTTGATGATCCGATAAATGGTTGATTTAGGTGCAATCTTACTAGCAGCAATATCCTTGCCTGTGAAGCCCTTTTTGTGCAAAGCAATGATGACGCCACGTGTTTCCTTGCAGGTAACCATGGTTAACAGAGGAAGAACAATGATTTCAAGCACCACCCTCCTTTTAAAGTTTCCAGTCTGTTATTCTAACTCAATCAGCATGACAGAGTGATCTCCAGCCTTGTCCTCGTCAACACTCTCACCTGTGTTAACGAGAGAATCACTGACATGATGTCAGCTGGTCCTTTTGTGGCAGGGCTGAAATGCAGTAAAAATGTTTTTTTGGGGAAAGTTCATTTTCATGGCAAAGAGGGACTTTGCAATTAATTGCAATTCATCTGATCACTCTTCATAACATTCTGGAGTATATGCAAATTGCCATCATAAAAACTGAGGCAGCAGACTTTGTGAAAATTAATATTTGTGTCATTCTCAACTTTTGACCACGACTGTACACTACTGTTCACCAACCATAACACACACTCTGATGAGGCAGCCATCAAATAACAGCCAAGTGCCTTCTCTTAATAATATTGCACTGAGACAGGCCAGCATCCAGGAAGACTCTCTGCCACCCCACATCAGAGGCCCATGTCCACACAGGCACATCGTTTATGACGGTCCCCCTCTCCCAGGGGACTCATTTCGCCAACAACACGGACCACTGCAGATGACAAAACAATGGAGCACATAGTTTCGCTTTAGAAAACGATGGCTCGAGATGAGTCAGACAGTTCTCTCTCTCTCTCTCTCTCTCTTTCTCTCCCTGCTCTTTTTAGTAGAGCAGTGCTGTATATTTGAGTGGAGTTTTCACTGACAAAATGACAGCTCAGGGCAAGGAAAATCGAGAGATGAAAATGCAACCGATAATACCTTGTGCGTGTGTTTGAGTATATATAGATAAATATATATATATGCCATTTAGCAGACGGTTTTACCCAAAGTGACTTACAGTCATGCACGCACACATATGGGTGGTACGAGGAATCAAACCACAATTATGCCGTTGCAAAGGCCATGGTCTACCAACTGGACTACAGCTCCCCCTGGGATAATTTTATTTTTCACATATACTGAATACAACAGGTGTAGCCTTCACCTTGAAATGCTTACTTATGAGCCCTTTCCCAACATCACAGAGTTATAAAGTAAGAAAAATGTCAACACAATTAAAAAGGAAATAATTAGTAACAAAATAAAATAACAATAACGACACTATATAAGGAGTACCGGTACCGAGTCAATGTGCTGGGGGTACGAGGTAGTTGAGGTAATTGAGGTAATACAGTATGTACAGTTGAAGTCGGAAGTTTACATATACCTTAGCCAAATACATTTAAACTCAGTTTTTTACAATTCCTGACATTTAATCCTAGTAAAAATTCCCTGTCTTAGGTCAGTTAGGATCACCACTTTATTTTAAGAATGTGAAATGTCAGAATAATAGTAGAGAGAATTATTTATTTCAGCTTTTATTTATTGAATCACATTCCCTGTGGGTCAGATGTTTACGTACACTCAGTATTTGGTAGCATTGCCTTTACATTGTTTAACTTGGGTCAAACGTTTCGGGTAGCCTTCCACAAGCTTCCCACAATAAGTTGGGTGAATTTTGGCCCATTCCTCCTGACAGAGCTGGTGTAACTGAGTCAGGTTTGTAGGCCTCCTTGCTCGCACACGGTTTTTCAGTTCTGCCCACACATTTTATATAGAATTGAGGTCAGGGCTTTGTGATGGCCACTCCAATACCTTGACTTTGTTGTCCTTAAGCCATTTTGCCACCATTTTGGAAGTATGCTTGGGGTCATTGTCCATTTGGAAGACCCATTTGCGACCAAGCTTTAACATCCTGACTGCTGTCTTGAGATGTTGCTTCAACATATCCACATAATTTTCCTTCCTCATGATGCCATCTACTTTGTGAAGTGCACCAGTCCCTCCTGCAGCAAAGCACCCCCACAGCATGATGCTGCCACCCCGTGCTTCACGGTTGGGATGGTGTTCTTCGGCTTGCAAGCCTTCCCCTTTTTCCTCCAAACATAACGATGGTCATTATGGCCAAACAGTTCTATTTTTGTTTCATCAGACCAGAGGACATTTCTCCAAAAAGTATGATCTTTGTCCCCATGTGCAGCTGCAAACCGTAATCTGGCTTTTTTATGGCGTTTTTAGAGCAGTGGCTTCTTCCTTGCTGAGCGGCCTTTCAGGTTATGTCGATATAGGACTCGTTTTACTGTGGATATAGATACTTTTGTACCTGTTTCCTCCAGCATCTTCACAAGGTCCTTTGCTGTTGTTCTGGGATTGATTTGCACTTTTTGCACCAAAGTACGTTCATCTTTAGGAGACAGAACGCGTCTCCTTCCTGAGCGGTATGATGGCTGCGTGGTCCCATGGTGTTTGTACTTGCGTACTATTGTTTGTACAGATGAACATGGTACCTTCAGGCATTTGGAAATTGCTCCCAAGGATGAACCAGACTTGTGGAGGTCTACAATTCCTTTTCTGAGGTCTTGGCTGATTTCTTTTGATTTTCCCATGATGTCAAGCAAAGAAGCACTGAGTTTGAAGGTAGGCCTTGAAATACACCCACAGGTACACCTCCAATTGGCTCAAATGATGTCAATTAGCCTATCAGAAGCTTCTAAAGCCATGACATCATTTTCTGGAATATTCCAAGCTGTTTAAAGGCACAGTCAACTTAGTGTATGTAAACTTCTGACCCACTGGAATTGTGATACAGTGAATTATAAGTGAAATAATCTGCCTGTAAACAATTGTTGGAAAGATTACTTGTGTCATGCACAAAGTAGATGTCCTAACTGACTTGCCAAAACTATAGTTTGTTAACAAGAAATTTGTGGAGTGGTTGATTAACAAGTTATAATGACTCCAACCTAAGTGTATGTAAACTTCCGACTTCAACTGTATTTGTAGGTGGGGTAAATGTTACTAGGCAATCAGGAAAGATAATAAACAGAGTAGAAGCAACGTATGTGAAGAGTGTGAGAGTGCGAAAGTGTATATGTGTGTGAGTGTGTGTTGTGTGTGCGTGAGCGTATGTAGTGTGACTTTGTGTGTGTGTGTGTATATGTGTGTTGGAGTGTAAGTGTAGTATGTGTGAGTGTATGGGTAGAGTCCAGTGAGTGTGCATAGAGTCAGTGCAAATAAAAAGGGTGTCAATGCAAATAGTCAGGGTAGCCATTTGATTGACTGTTCAGCAGTCTTATGGCTTGGGGGTAGAAGCTGTTCAGGAGCCTTTTGGTCCCAGTACTGTCCTCCGTATGTGTTACTGTGCATATTTTGACAGCAATATAAACGCCTCCACATCAATAATCCTCAAAGCATGATCTCCATGTTCACAAGATTTATTGAGTTGAAACAGCGTGAAACTGAAACACAAAGACAACAATGTCTGCATAAGACAATGTTATCTGTCCTAAAATACAAACTATATATGAACGTAACCTGATATTTTGCTCACACTGATATCTAGCAAAAGCTAGGCTAACATACTGTAACAATTAAGCTAGTGCTGTCCATCTATTCCACACATAAACATACACATCCAAATTCCACAAATAATGCTCTGAAACGAAAGATATATGCAAAAGGAATGAAAAATACTCACTGACAAAGCTTCCTAAGGCATACAACGTAAAGGATGGATGAAGATTGTAAGCAGACAACTGAAACAGAGCACTCTGAGCTCTACATGAGGCAATAATGACCGACTTCCTCCTTACAAGTCACATGACGGGTCATTTTCTAGCTAAAGGAAATTACTCCAGATCAACAATAGGGGGAGCCAAATTCAAGGTAAGTATTACAACTAAAACAGAACACTCCCCACCTGGCGTGATAGAACGCCACTCGGATAACTATGGAATGTCCATATAAGAGACCTTGTTTGTTTAGACCTCTGGAGGAAGGAGAAGGACCGTCTCTGTGACGGGCCTAAGAAAGAGCTTAATTCCTTCTTGCTTGCAGAGTCTAACCTCGACTTTACCATCCTTGCTGGGAAAGACCTGAGTGATCAGTCCAACAGGCCATTCATTCCTCTTGACTTGTTTGTCTTTGAGGAGCACAATGCTTCCAGGCTCAAGGTTGGGCTGGTTTGACTGCCACTTCCTTCTTATCTGAAGTGAAGAGAGGTATTGTTTCCTCCACCTATCCCAGAAAGTATTTGCAAGATGTTGAACCTGAAGCCACTGCCGCTTAAAGAGGTCCTTGGCTACGTAGTCACCAGCAGGACTCGAAAGGATACTCACTTTCTGTGTGAGGAGAGTAGCAGGTGTAAGTATGAAAGGGTCATCTGCATTTGTAGAGACTGGAACCAGAGGTCTGGCATTGATGATGGCAGCCACTTCTGCCATCAGAGTAGTGAGCATTTCGTGACTTAGCGTTGAATGACGCTGTTGGAGGAACATAAAATCCAGGATTCTCCTTGCTACGCCAATCATCCTCTCCCAGGCACCACCCATGTGAGAGGCATGAGGCGGGTTGAATATCCAGGTGCAGCCCTGTTCTGACAGGTAGGTATCCACAGAGTCGTCGTTGATGTTCGAGGGGATCTTAAGTTCCTTGCAGGCCCCAATGAAGTTGGTCCCACGGTCGGAACAGATCTGCTTTGCTGGGCCTCGGATCGAGAAGAAACGCCTCAGGGTGTTGATAAAGCTTGATGTATTCAGTGACTCAAGGACTTCGATATGAACGGCTTTCACACTCATACAGGTGAATATGACGGCCCACTGCTTACTGTGGGCGTGGCCTCCTCTTGTCCGGCGAGAGGCGACGGTCCATGGACCAAATACGTCCAGGCCGACATGGGTGAACGGAGGTTCGGTGGAGAGACGATCAACAGGAAGGCTGGCCATCTTCTGTGCCTGAGGAAGACCACGAAGTCTCCGACAGGTGACACACTGGTGGATGATGCTGTTCATGCACCTTTTACCGCCAACTATCCAAAGACTGGCTGTACGGATGGCTCCCTCTGTGAAAAGGCGTCCCTTGTGTTGGGTCCGTTCGTGGTAATGCCTCACCAGTAAAGTTGCGACGTAATGCTTCCCCGGGATGATCAGGAGGTTCTTCTCGTCGTGTCTGAGTTTTGTTTCTGTGATGCGACCCCCAACCCCAAGATGGCCAGCCTTCCTATCCAGGCTCTGTCGTAGCCGGCCGCGACCGGGAGACCCATGGGGCGGCGCACAAATGGCCCAGTGTCGTCCAGGGTAGGGGAGGGAATGGCCGGCAGGGATGTAGCTCAGTTGGTAGAGCATGGCGTTTGCAACGCCAGGGTTGTGGGTTTGATTCCCACGGGGGGCCAGTATGAAAAATAAAAATAATTATGTATGCACTCACTAACTGTAAGTCGCGCTGGATAAGAGCATCTGCTAAATGACTAAAATGTAAATGTAAAAACTCTCAGAAGGCCGCCCATTATTAATGAATGGATCTAAGGCTCTCAGAGAGCTGTCTTTGGGATTGTTTCCTGATGCACTCAAACTCTCTTAGATAGGTTTCCTCTTGGACTGTCCGTATGATGATATCCTTTGACTGAGAAAATATGTCTGGTGTGCATGCTGTCTGACAGTAGTGCCAGCCCTTACAGTTGCTGTCTTTTGCCGCTGTATTGTTGTTGAAGAGTTGAGCGATATGAACGAGGTGAGTGACGACACGAGTCAGCGACTTCCACGTGGAGAACCTTGAAAAGCGTAAGGATCCAAGCTGCTTGGGTGAAGTTGTTGTCTTCAATGTGGACACTTGGGGGCAAATGTCGGCATCTGAAGAGGGGTTGATGAGCTCAAAAGACTGAGAGACTGGTGTGTCAGAAACACTGGGCCAGAGAGCCAGGTTGTGTCTGAGAGGTAAGCTGCGGGGATGAATCTTGTTTCATGATCTGCAGGGTTCTGATCTGTAGGTACATAGCGCCACTGTTCTGGATGGGTAGATCTCCTTATCCAATGGACTCGATTGCTGACATAGAAGCGCCGGGTCTCGTTGTTGATGTAACCTAACACCACCTTGCTGTCTGTGTGGAAGGTTGCATCTTCAAGCTCGATGTCTATTTCTAAGGTGATGAGCTCGGCAACTTGACTGCCAAGACTGCTGCGCAGAGTTTCAACCTTGGAATCGCGTGTTCTGGGCATGGCACCAGTTTTGCTTTACCCATAACAAAGCCCATGTGATGGTCTCCTTTGACTTCAGTCACTTTGAGGTAGGCAACTGCGGCTATTGCCTTTGTGGATGCATCTCGCTTCTGGGGATGAGACCTTAGTGTAAGCCCTAGGGATATGGAGGTTTCATAGCTCTTTCAGACTCTCTCCATGCAACCCATGGCTCCTCCATTTCTGGAGGCAGGGGAGAGTCTTATTCGTCGTTGGCCATTGTGAGCTCCCTGAGAATAGACTTGCCTTGAATGGTGACAGGGGCCACAAATCCCAGTGGGTCGTACAGACTGTTCACAGTTAATAGCACTCCTCGGCGTGTGAAGGGCTTCTCATCTTCATCTACCTTGAAGGTGAAAGTGTCAGTCCTGAGGTCCCAGTTGAGACCCAAGCTGCGCTGCATAGACAGAGTGTCTGAATCTATGTCGAAATATTTGAGGTCGTTTGCGTGATCTTGAGATGGAAATGCTTCCATTACCTCCTTCTTGTTCGAGGCAATCTTGTGTAACCTCAGATTAGAGTTGGCGAGGATCTCGTGTTCTCTTGAGCACGGTGACTGCATCTTGGACTGTAGGAAATGACTAAGCCATCGTCGACATAGAAGTCACGTTCCACAAACTGTCTGACATCAGGATCGTAGTCTGGTTCTCCTTCTTGAACAGACTGTTTGAGGTCGTAGATGGCCACTGCTGGAGAGGGACTGTTGCCGAAGACATGGATCTTCATGTGGTAGTCGATGATGTCTTTGGACAAGTCATTGTCCTGGAACCACAGGAATCTCAGGAAGTTACAGTCTTCTTGTTTCACCAGGAAACAGTGGAACATTTGTTGAATATCCGCTGTCACAGCGACAGATTCCTTACGGAAGCGTGTAAGCACCCCAAAGAGTATGTTGTTGAGGTCGGGCCCAGTCATGAGGGCGTCACTGAGGGATACTCCATCGTATTGAGCACTGGAGTCAAAAACCACACAGATTTGACCAGGCTTCTTTGGGTGAAAGACACCAAATGTAGGTAGGTACCACCGTTGTTCTTCTTCTTTCAGGGGCGGAGCCACTTCAGCATGACCATTCTTGAAAATCTTCTCCAAGAAAGAGACAAAGTGGTCCTTCATTTCAGGCTTCCTACGGAAGTTGCATCTGAGGGAGGAGAAGCATTTCAGCGCTAGAGGTCTATTGTCGGGGAGACGACGTCTTGGTGACTTGAATGGTAATGGTGCCACCCAGCTGTTGCTGTCGTCCTTCCTGATCCCTTCCTTCATGATTTTCAGAAAAAAGCTGTCTTCGATGGAGAAGGCCACTTTATTGTTGTCTCTAGTTTGCTGGAACACATTGCAGCCCAAGTGAACTTCATCTTTGTCGCAAGGAACACTTTTGTAGCAGCATAATGCAGGTTGATCGGGAGCTTGGGTATTCCGGAATCTTTCTTTCACCAAGAAGAGGTTGGGACATGGCTCGAAGAGAGTAGGGTATCCTTTCTCCAAAGTGTTTGTGTAAAAGGTACTCACTGAAAGAGGCTTGTGAACACTCCCCAGGCAGACGTTGCCTATTATGACCCATCTGAGGTCAAGCTTCTGGGCGTATGGTGAGTCATGGGGCCCATTAACTTGCTTGCACACCTTATGGACTCTGATAATGTCTCTTCCCAGAAGGAGCATGATGGGAGCTTTAGGTTCGAGTTCTGGGATGAGGTGAGCAAGGGGTTTCAGGTGAGCATGGTGGATCGCTGCGTCTGGAGTTGGGATCTCAGATCGGTTGTTCGGGATCTCGTTACACTCGATGAGAGTTGGCAGTGGAAGACTGACTTGCCCATCCATAGATTCTACCTGGTAGCCGTTGGCTCTTCTTCCTACTGTCTCCATCACTCCGACACAGGTCTTAAGGGAGTAGGGAGAGCTGGAGCCTTGTACCCTGAAGATTTCGAAGAACTCCGAATGAACCATTGATCTGTTGCTTTGCTCGTCGAGGATGGCATAGAATGTCACTGCTCTATCTCGGTAGCCTGTTGGGTGGATTTTGACGAGGCAGATCTTAGAGCAAGACCTGTCGGTGAGGTTCCCACCGCAGACTTGCATAAACTGGGACGTTACGTCGGAGGGAGGTGTGAGCTCTTCCTCTCCACCATGCTCTGTTTGAAGGTCTGCATTTTTGACCCAGGGGGGTGGTCCTGGATGAAGGGCACTGTTATGACTCTCGCTCTCACATTCTGCGCAGCTAACGCTTGACTTGCAGTTCTTGGCAATGTGAAAGGAGGATCAACAACATCTAAAGCATATGCCATTCTCTTTCAGGAAAGCCTTGCGTTGGTCCAGTGGTTTCTCACGGAAGGGACAGCACTTCTGTAATGGGTGAGGCTTCTTGTGGATAGGGCACTGCCGTTCAAAGTCCTCGGTTTTCTTAATAGGCTTGTCGGAGGAGGTAGTGGAGGATACCTCTGTTTTGTGAACTGAGACTTCTCTCTGTTTGCCTTGCTTCCAGGGAACTTTGTCTGCTTTAGCAGGAACATCGGCAACAAGGTTGAAACTGGGGTCATTCCTGATTCTGGCTTGCTGGATGACGAAGTCAACAAAGAAGGCAAAAGGAGAGAACGGAACATGATATTGTTGCTTGTAGTTGGAACCAATGGAGATCCATTTCTCGTGTAACCCGAGGGGCAGTTTCTGGCCTATAGGGTTAACACCTCGAGCTGTATCAAGAAAAGCTAGGCCAGGGAGGTCTCCTTCGGCCTTGGCGGACTGAAGCTCCAAAAGCAGGTCGCCCAACTCCCTTAGCTTTGTGTAATCCTTGTTGGAGATCTTGGGGAAACTGTCGATACATTTGGTGAGTGTACTCTCTATCACCTCTGGTGAACCATAGCATTCCTCGAATCTATCCCAAACCATCCTCAAACCTTGTTCTGGATGGTTTACGTGAATGGCTCTGATTAATTTTATATGTTCAGTAGACTCTCTTCCAAGCCACATAACTAGAATATCAATTTCTTCACTGTAGGTTAAGTCTAAGCCTCTGATGGCGTTGTGAAAGGAGCGCCGCCAAGCCCTGTAGCTCTCCGGTTGGTCATCAGATTGGAGTAGTCCCGTAGTGATGACCTTGCGACGAGCGACGTACCTCACGAAGTCGGTAACGTTTGGGTTCCCACTTTGGGGGTCTTCCCATGTGCGCTTGTAATGTGGAGCAGGTGGGTGACTTCCGTCATTGTGCATACCTCTTTGGGTCCAGCTGTTGTTCTGGCCTTCTCGAAGGGAACCGTGTATGCTAAGTGTGAGGTGAAACTGCTGAACTGGCCTTGACTCCGGATTAGGGAGGCGGCGGTCTACAGCGGTAGTGGTGTCAACAGGAGGGGAACTAATCTCAGGCTTGAGATGTTGTAATAGGGTGTTATGTGTGGGCTCTGGCCTGGTATGTCCTTGTCTAGTCTCGTCGTCAGAGGACGTCTCTACTCCTGTCGTTGGCTTGGGAGTGTCGTAGGATTTAGCTTGCTCCGTGAGATACTCCCTAGTTCGCTGTGTGGGGTCGAGTCGGTTGGAGTCGAGCTTGAGTCTGCAGCTACTTTTCTGACTGCTTAAATCAGCAGCGGCCTCTAGAGCCTCAGCTTCAGCCACTTCTTTTTCCTCTTTCAGCACGTCCATAGATGCTTCTAATTGTGCTTTTTCTATTTTCATTCTCCTTTCCTTCTCCGCAAAGGAGAGGCGAGCTTTTGCAGCTTCTGCTTTTGCCCTTGCTATGGCGGCTCCTGTAGATGAGGTGCTTGAATGGTGGGATGAGACTGAGGCACGAGACCTGGTATTGAAGGTGGATGCTTGCTCCTCGGCCATAGAGTGTTGGAGGTTGTCTTTACACTGCCGTAATTGTCGTAGGCCTCTCTTGGCGTTGTGACGGATTAGCAGTGTGTGTTGATTGATCCAATTTGTGGTCCTGCCCGCTAGAGAGCTGCACTGTACTGTCCTCCGTATGCATTACTGTGCATATTTTGACAGCAAGATAAATGCCTCCACATCAATAACCCTCAAAGCATGATCTCCATGTTCACAATATTTATTGAGTTGAAACAGCATGAAACTGAAACACAAAGACAACGATGTCTGAATAAGACAATGTAATCTGTCCTAAAATACAAACTAGATATGAACGTAACCTGATATTTTGCTCACACTGACAACTAGCAAAAGCTAGGCTAACATACTGTAGCAATTAAGCTAGTGCTGTCCATCTATTCCACACATAAACATATCCAAATTCCACAAATAATGCTCTGAAACGAAAGATATATGCAAAAGGAATGAAAAATACTCACTGACAAAGCTTCCTAAGGCATACAACGTAAAGGATGGATGAAGATTGTAAGCAGACAACTGAAACAGAGCACTCTGAGCTCTACATGAGGCAACAATGACCGACTTCCTCCTTACAAGTCACATGACGGGTCATTTTCTAGCTAAAGGAAATTACTCCAGATCAACAATAGGGGGAGCCAAATTCAAGTTAAGTATTACAACTAAAACAGAACAGTCCCAGACTTGGGGCTCCGGTACCGCTTGCCATGTGGTAGCAGAGAGACCGGTCTAAGACTTGGGTGGCTGGAGTCATTGTGCTCCTGACCAATTGTGCTATTTTGTGTGTTTTTTTGCGCTGATCTTAACTATTTTTCTACATAATGTTTCCTCCATCATTTCCTATGACCGAAAAGAGCATCAGAACAGTGATCAGACCAGTGAGCCATGAAATGCTTTGAAAGGCTGGTCATGGCTCACATCAAAACCATCATCCCAGACACCCTAGACCGACTCCAATTTGCATACCGCTCCAACAGATCCACAGATGATGCAATCTCTATTGCACTCCACACTGATAAAAAGGAACATCTACGTGAGAATGCTGTTCATTGACTACAGCTCAGCATTCAACACCATAGTGCCCTCCATGCTCATCACTATGCTAAGGACCCTGGGACTGAACACCTCCCTCTGCAACTGGATCCTGGACTTTCTGACGGGCCACCCCCAGGTGGTGAGGGTAGGCAAAAACACATCTGCCATGCTGACCATCAACACGGGGTCCACTCAGGGGTGCGTGCTTAGTCCCCTCCTGTACTCCATGTTCACCCACGACTGCGTGGCTGTGCACGGCTCCAACACCATCATTAAGTTTACCGACGACACAACAGTGGTAGGCCTGATTACTGACGACGATGAGACAGCCTATAGGGAGAAGGTTAGAGACCTGGCAGTGTGGTGCCAGGTAATCAAACCGTCCCTCAACATCAGCATTACGAAGGAGCTGATCGTGGACTACAGGAAACGGAGGGCCGAGCACGCCCCCATTCACATCGACGGGGCTGTAGTGGAGCGGGTCGAGAGCTTCAAGTTCTTCGGTGTCCACATCACTAAGGACCTGTCATGGTCCAAACACAATCAACACAGTCGTGAAGAGGGCACGACAATGCCTCGTCCCCTCAGGAGGCTGAAAATATTTGGCATGGGCCCTCAGACCTTCAGAAATGTCTACAGCTGCACCATTGAGAGCATCTTGACTGGCTGCATCAACTGCTTGTCATCCGACCGCAAGGTGCTACAGAGGGTAATGCATACGGCCAAGTCCATC
>NC_059231.1:24133747-24136247 GCF_020615455.1 Coregonus clupeaformis | reverse complement strand
CCGTGAGCAGGCAAACAGGCCCAACACCCACTCTTACACTAGCCCAAGACAATGGCATGTACCAGATGCTCAGCAGGCTCTGCTCACAATTATTGGCCTAAGGCCAAACCACACAATAACATTAGACACTTTATGGAACACAAAGCCTTCACTATTTCATCCTGGAATATCCAAGGCCTGAGGTCATCTGCCTTTGGCCTAAAGAGCAGGAATCTGGACTTCACCCAAAAAAATCGGTTGCCCTCTAGGTTACAGAGAGCTGGTAGTCCCATCCACCAAACTACCAGGTGTGAAACAGGGAAGGGACTCAGGGGGTATGCTAATATGGTATAGAGGAGACCTAACTCACTCTATTAAATTAATCAAAACAGGAACATTTTACATTTGGTTAGAAATTCAAAAGGAAATTATCTCAACAGAGAAAAATGTCCTCCTGTGTGCTACCTATATCCCCCCAAAAGAATCCCCATACTTTAATGAAGACAGCTTCTCCATCCTGGAGGGGGAAATCAATAATTTACAGACCCAGGGACATGTACTAGTCTGTGGCGACCTAAATGCCAGAACTGGACAAGAACCTGACACCCTCAGCACACAGGGGGACAAACACCTACCTGGAGGTGACAGCATTCCCTCCCCCATATGCCCCCCTAGGCACAACTACGACAACATAACCAACAAAAACGGGTCACGACTCCTGCAGCTCTGTCGCACACTGGGTATGTACATAGTCAATGGTAGGCTTCGAGGGGACTCCTATGGTAGGTACACCTATAGCTCATCTCTTGGCAGTAGTACTGTAGACTACTTTATCACTGACCTCAACCCAGAGTCTCTCAGAGCGTTCACAGTCAGCCCACTGACACCCCTATCAGACCACAGCAAAATCACAGTCTACTTGAACAGACCAATACTCAATCATGAGGGATCAAAGCCAAAGGAACTGAATAATATTAAGAAATGCTATAGATGGAAGGAAAGTAGTGTTGAAACCTACCAAAAAACAATTAGGCAAAAACAAATTCAATCCATTCTAGACAACTTCCGATCAAATCTACAAATCTCTAACAGAAAACCAAAGAAAAGTAACAACAGTGATAAATGGTTTGACGAAGAATGCAAAAACCTAAGAAAGAAATTGAGAAACCTATCCAACCAAAAACAGAGACCCAGAAAACCTGAGCCTACGCCTTCACTATGGTGAATCACTAAAACAATACAGAAATACACTACGGAAAAAGAAGGAACAGCATGTCAGAAATCAGCTCAATGTAATTGAAGAATCCATAGACTCTAACCACTTCTGGGAAAATTGGAAAACACTAAACAAACAACAACACGAAGAGCTATCTATCCAAAACGGAGATGTATGGATAAACCACTTCTTCAACTTTTTGGCCATATAACATTTACATTTACGTCATTTAGTTGACGCTCTTATCCAGAGCGACTTACAGTTAGTGCATACATTATTATTTTCATACTGGCCCCCAGTGGGAAACAAACCCACAACCCTGGCGTTGCAAACGCCATGCTCTATCAACTGAGCTACCTCCCTGCCTGCCATTCCCTCCCCTACCCTGGATGACGCTGGGCCAATTGTGCGCCGCCCCATTGGTCTCCCGGTTGCGGCCGGCTACAGCAGAGCCTGGATTCGAACCAGGATCTCTAGTGGCACAGTTAGCACTGCGATGCAGTGCCTTAGACCACTGCGCCACTCGGACAGACAACAAACAGCAAAAAAATATATGATCAAATGCAAATCTTAGAATCAACTATTAAAGACTACCAGAACCCACTGGATTCTCCAATTACACTGAATTAACTACAGGACAAAATACAAACCCTCCAACCCAAAAAGGCCTGTGGTGTTGATGGTATCCTCAATGAAATGATAAAATATACAGACCACAAATTTCAATTAGCTATACTTAAACTCTTTAACATCATCCTTAGCTCTGGCATCTTCCCCAATATTTGGAACCAAGGACTGATCACCCCAATCCACAAAAGTGGAGACAAATTTGACCCCAATAACTACCGTGGGATATGCGTCAACAGCAACCTTGGGAAAATCCTCTGCATTATCATTAACAGCAGACTAGTTCATTTCCTCAGTGAAAACAATGTACTGAGCAAATGTCAAATTGGCTTTTTACCAAATTACCGTACGATAGACCACGTATTCACCCTGCACACCCTAAATGACAAACAAACAAACCAAAACAAAGGCAAAGTCTTCTCATGCTTTGTTGATTTCAAAAAAGCTTTTGACTCAATTTGGCATGAGGGTCTGCTATACAAATTGATGGAAAGTGGGGTTGGGGGAAAAACATACGACATTATAAAATCCATGTACACAAACAACAAGTATGTGGTTAAAATTGGCAAAAAACACACACATTTCTTTCCACAGGGCCGTGGGGTGAGACAGGGATGCAGTTTAAGCCCCACCCTCTTCAACATATATATCAACGAATTGGCGAGGGCACTAGAACAG
>NC_059231.1:24013747-24128747 GCF_020615455.1 Coregonus clupeaformis | reverse complement strand
GAAACCTATCCAACCAGAAACATAGAGACCCAGAAAACCTGAACCTACGCCCTCACTATGGTGAATCACTAAAACAATACAGAAATACACTACGGAAAAAGAAGGAACAGCATGTCAGAAATCAGCTCAATGTAATTGAAGAATCCATAGACTCTAACCACTTCTGGGAAAATTGGACACTAAACAAACAACAACACGAAGAGCTATCTATCCAAAACGGAGATGTATGGGTAAACCACTTCTCCAATCTTTTTGGCCCTATAACAGAGAACAAACAGCAAAAATATATACATGATCAAATGCAAATCTTAGAATCAACTATTAAAGACCACCAAAACCCACTGGATTCTCCAATTACATTGAATGAACTACAGGACAAAATACAAACCCTTCAACCCAAAAAGGCCTGTGGTGTTGATGGTATCCTCAATGAAATGATAAAATATACAGACCACAAATTTCAATTAGCTATACTTAAACTCTTTAACATCATCCTTAGCTCTGGCATCTTCCCCAATATTTGGAACCAAGGACTGATCACCCCAATCCACGAAAGTGGAGACAAATTTGACCCCAATAACTACTGTGGGATATGCGTCAACAGCAACGTTGGGAAAATCCTCTGCATTATCATTAACAGCAGACTAGTTCATTTCCTCAGTGAAAACAATGTATTGAGCAAATGTCAAATTGGCTTTTTACCAAATTACCATACGACAGACCACGTATTCACCCTGCACACCCTAAATGACAAACAAACAAACCAAAACAAAGGCAAAGTCTTCTCATGCTTTGTTGATTTCAAAAAAGCTTTTGACTCAATTTGGCATGAGGGTCTGCTATACAAATTGATGGAAAGTGGGGTTGGGGGAAAAACATACGACATTATAAAATCCATGTACACAAACAACAAGTGTGCAGTTAAAATTGGCAAAAAACACACACATTTCTTTCCACAGGGCCGTGGGGTGAGACAGGGATGCAGTTTAAGCCCCACCCTCTTTAACATATATATCAACGAATTGGCGAGGGCACTAGAACAGTCTGCAGCACCCGGCCTCACCCTACTAGAATCTGAAGTCAAATGTCTACTGTTTGCCTATGATCTGGTGCTTCTGTCACCAACCAAGGAGGGCCTACAGCAGCACCTAGATCTTCTGCACAGATTCTGTCAGACCTGGGCCCTGACAGTAAATCTCAGTAAGACAAAAATAATGGTGTTCCAAAAAAGGTCCAGTTGCCAGGACCACAAATACAAATTCCATCTAGACACCGTTGCCCTAGAGCACACAACAAACTATACATACCTCGGCCTAATCATCAGCGCCACAGGTAACTTCCACAAAGCTGTGAACGATCTGAGAGACAAGGCAAGAAGGGCCTTCTATGCCATCAAAAGGAACATAAAATTTGACATACCAATTAGGATCTGGCTAAAAATACTTGAATCAGTTATAGAACCCATTGCCCTTTATGGTTGTGAGGTCTGGGGTCCACTCACCAACCAAGAATTCACAAAATGGGACAAACACCAAATCGAGACTCTGCATGCAGAATTCTGCAAAAACATCCTCCGTGTACAACTTGGAGAAGAGTCTACTAAGTAAGCTGGTCCTGGGGCTCTGTTCACAAACACAAACAGACCCCACAGAGCCCCAGGACGACAACAACAACAACAACAACAACAACAACACAATTAGACCCAACCAAATCATGAGAAAACAAAAAGAGAATTACTTGACACATTGGAAAGAACAAACAAAAAAACTGAGCAAACTAGAATGCTATTTGGCCCTAAACAGAGAGTACACAGTGGCAGAATACCTGACCACTGTGACTGACCCAAACTTAAGGAAAGTTTTGACTATGTACAGACTCAGTGAGCATAGGCTTGCTATTGAGAAAGGCCGCCGTAGGCAGACCTAGCTCTCAAGAGAAGACAGGCTATGTGCACACTGCCCACAAAATGAGGTGGAAACTGAGATGCACTTCCTAACCTCCTGCCAAATGTATGACCATATTAGAGACACATATTTCCCTCAGATTACAGCGATCCACAAAGAATTCGAAAACAAACCCAATTTTGATAAACTCCCTTATCTACTGTGTGAAAAACCACAGTGTGCCATCACAGCTGCAATATTTGTGACCTGTTGCCACAAGAAAAGGGCAACCAGTGAAGAACAAACACCATTGTAAATACAACCCATATTTATGTTTATTTATTTTCCCATTTGTACATTAACTATTTGCACATTGTTACAACACTGTATATATACATAATATGACATTTGAAATGTCTTTATTCTTTTGGAACTTCTGAGTGTAATGTTTACTGTTAATATTTATTGTTTATTTCACTATCTACTTCACTTGCTTTGGCAATGTTAACATACGTTTCCCATGCCAATAAAGCCCTTAAATTGAATTGAAATTGAATTGAGAGAGAGAGAGACAGATAGAGAGAGAGACAGATAGAGAGAGAGAGAGAGAGAGAGAGAGAGAGAGAGAGAGAGAGAGAGAGAGAGAGAGAGAGAGAGAGAGAGAGAGAGAGAGAGAGAGAGAGAGAGAGAGAGAGAGAGAGAGAGAGAGAGAGAGAGAGAGAGAGACAGAGAGAGAGACATAAAGAGACAGAAAGGTATTTGGTTGGTCAGGTTTTAGAAGATGCAGCGGTAGCAGCCCTAGGGGATTTTGGGCTCCAGCGGGTCATATCCTGTTGAAGTCCCTTCTCTCTGCCTGTCACTCAAATCTCAGCCCACCACCCCACCCATCCCCCGCTGACACACAGACCATCTGAGCGTGCTCCAAGGCAACCATGCCCAAGGGATAAGAGCCGCTCTGTACGCTCAACTACAAACTCTCACCCTCCGGGCCTGACAGCCTCAGGCCTGTGTGTTTGTTAGTGTGGGTGGGTGTGTGCTTGTGTGTGCGTGCGTGTTTGCGTAAACGTGGCGTGTGTTTGTTGGTTGTGGTGCTAGTGAGCTGAGACACTGGTATTGTAGATAGGGTATGGATTTACTCTTTATGCAAGACTGCACCCCAATCAACAAACTGTCTCCGCCTCTCACTCTGATTCCCCCTCCAACATACAGTACTCTCTCTCTTTCTCTGCATGCTATTATATCACAGCTCTCTCTCTCTCTCTCTCTCTCTCTCTCTCTCTCTCTCTCTCTCTCTCTCTCTCTCTCTCTCTCTCTCTCTCTCTCTCTCTCTCTCTCTCTCTCTCTCTCTCTCTCTCTCTCTCTCTCTCTCTCTCTCTCTCTCTCTCTCTCTCTCTCTCTCTCTCTCTCTCTCTCTCTCTCTCTCTCTCTCTCTCTCTCTCTCTCTTTTTTCTCTCTCTCTCTCTCTCTCTCTCTCACCCTCTCCTCTCTCTCTCTCTCTGAGACCTCCCCTGCTTTTCATCGACCTGAGACGAAAACACTGAATTGTTCTCTCTGCTGGTTTACTCAATCTGAGCTGCATCGATCTGTTTATCTCAAGGCAGTTCTGATATCAGTGCCCTGGCTAAAGAGTATTGTTTTAATATTGCATATAGATTGTGACTTCTATCAATGTAATTGTCTGCATCGTTTCCAATATCCTTAAATATTTGTTAAATAAATATATACATCATTTTAAATATATACTGTATATCTTTACAGTACCAGTCAAAAGTTTGGACACACCTACTCATTCCAGGGTTTGTCTTTATTTTTACTATTTACTATTGTAGAATAATAGTGAAGACATCAAAACTATGAAATAACACATACAGTTGAAGTCGGAAGTTTACATACACCTTAGCCAAATACATTTAAACTCTGTTTTTCACAATTCCTGACATTTAATCCTAGTAAAAAGTCCCTGTTTTAGGTCAGTTAGGATCACCACTTTATTTTAAGAATGTGAAATGTCAGAATAATAGTTTTAAGAATGATTTATTTCAGCTTTTATTTATTTCATCACATTCCCAGTGGGTCAGAAGTTTACATACACTCAATTAGTATTTGGTAGCATTGCCTTTAAATTGTTTATCTTGGGTCAAACGTTTCGGGTAGTCTTCCACAAGCTTCCCACAATAAGTTGGGTGAATTTTGGCCCATTCCTCCTGACAGAGCTGGTGTAACTGAGTCAGGTTTGTTGGCCTCCTTGCTCGCACATGCTTTTTCAGTTCTGCCCACACATTTTCTATAGGATTGAGGTCAGGGCTTTGTGATGGCCACTCCAATACCTTGACTTTGTTGTCCTTAAGCCATTTTGCCACAACTTTGGACCCATTTGCAACCAAGCTTTAACTTCCTGACTGATGTCTTGAGGTGTTGCTTCAATATATCCACATAATTTCCCTTCCTCATGATGCCATCTATTTTGTGAAGTGCACCAGTCCCTCCTGCAGCAAAGCACCCCCACAGCATGATGCTGCCACCCCCGTGCTTCACGTTTGGGATGGTGTCCTTCGGCTTGCAACCTACCCCTTTTTCCTCCAAACATAACGATGGTCATTATGGCCAAACAGTTCTATTTTTGTTTCATCAGACCAGAGGACATTTCTCCAAGAAGTACGATCTTTGTCCCCATGTGCAGTTGCAAACTGTAGTCTAGCTTTTTTTTGGCAGTTTTGGAGCAGTGGCTTCTTCCTTGCTGAGCGGTCTTTCAGGTTATGTCGATATAGGACTTGTTTTACTGTAGATATAGATACTTTTGTACCCGTTTCCTCCAGCATCTTCACAAGGTCCTTTGCTGTTGCACTTTTCGCACCAAAGTACGTTCATCTGTAGGAGACAGAACGCGTCTCCTTCCTGAGCGGTATGACGGCTGCGTGGTCCCATGGTGTTTATACTTGCGTACCATTGTTTGTACAGATGAATGTGGTATGTTCAGGCGTTTGGAAATTGCTCCCAAGGATGAACCAGACTTGTGGAGGTCTAAAAAAAAATTCTGAGGTCTTGGCTGATTTCTTATGATTTTCCCGTGATGTCAAGCAAAGAGGCACTGAGTTTGAAGGTAGGCCTTGAAATACATCCACAGGTACACCTCCAATTGACTCAAATTATGTCAATTAGCCTATCAGAAGCTTCTAAAGCCATGAAATCATTATCTGGACATTTCCAAGCTGTTTAAAGGCACAGTCAACTAAGTGTATGTAAACTGCTGACCCACTGGAATTGTGATACAGTGAATTAATCTGTCTGTAAACAATTGTTGGAAAAATGACTTGTGTCATTCACAAAGTAGATGTCCTAACCGACTTGCCAAAACTACATTTAGTTAAAAAGAAATTTGTGGAGTGGTGGAAAAACGAGTTTTAATGACTCCAACCTAAGTGTATGTAAACTTCCAACTTCAACTGTATCTCTGAACACCATCCAGTTTTTATTTCTATTTGCCATATATTTTTCAACTGTGCTGTTTCACAAAAGTTCTGAATCTTTCTATTCTCATAGTTTCTATAGATTGTAGATCAAATAAAAAAATTTGCTAAGAGTATTATTAAGTTATTGATGAATTGACTATGACTTTTCAGATCACCCAGAAGTGCTATTTGCAGAGTTAACAGCAGATAAATGTTGCATTTCTTCAGCCATTCCTGAACCTGCGACCAAAAACAAGCTACATATAGACAGTACAGAACAAATTATATAATGATTCTGTCTCTTCGCAGCAAAATCTGCAGAGCTGGGATGGTTGTATCCCACATACAGTGGGGGAAAAAAGTATTTAGTCAGCCACCAATTGTGCAAGTTCTCCCACTTAAAAAGATGAGAGAGGCCTGTAATTTTCATCATAGGTACACATCAACTATGACAGACAAATTGAGAAGAAAAAAAATCCAGAAAATCACATTGTAGGATTTTTTATGAATTTATTTGCAAATTATGGTGGAAAATAAGTATTTGGTCACCTACAAACAAGCAAGATTTCTGGCTCTCAAAGACCTGTAACTTCTTCTTTAAGAGGCTCCTCTGTCCTCCACTCGTTACCTGTATTAATGGCACCTGTTTGAACTTGTTATCAGTATAAAAGACACCTGTCCACAACCTCAAACAGTCACACTCCAAACTCCACTATGGCCAAGATGAAAGAGCTGTCAAAGGACACCAGAAACAACATTGTAGACCTGCACCAGGCTGGGAAGACTGAATCTGCAATAGGTAAGCAGCTTGGTTTGAAGAAATCAACTGTGGGAGCAATTATTAGGAAATGGAAGACATACAAGACCACTGATAATCTCCCTCGATCTGGGGCTCCACGCAAGATCTCACCCCGTGGGGTCAAAATGATCACAAGAACGGTGAGCAAAAATCCCAGAACCACACGGGGGACCTAGTGAATGACCTGCAGAGAGCTGGGACCAAAGTAACAAAGCCTACCATCAGTAACACACTACGCCGCCAGGGACTCAAATCCTGCAGTGCCAGACGTGTCCCCCCTGCTTAAGCCAGTACATGTCCAGGCCCATCTGAAGTTTGCTAGAGTGCATTTGGATGATCCAGAAGAGGATTGGGAGAATGTCATATGGTCAGATGAAACCAAAATAGAACTTTTTGGTAAAAACTCAACTCGTCGTGTTTGGAGGACAAAGAATGCTGAGTTGCATCCAAATAACACCATACCTACTGTGAAGCATGGGGGTGGAAACATAATGCTTTGGGGCTGTTTTTCTGCAAAGGGACCAGGACGACTGATCCGTGTAAAGGAAAGAATGAATGGGGCCATGTATCGTGAGATTTTGAGTGAAAACCTCCTTCCATCAGCAAGGGCATTGAAGATGAAACGTGGCTGGGTCTTTCAGCATGACAATGATCCCAAACACACCGCCCGGGCAACGAAGGAGTGGCTTCGTAAGAAGCATTTCAAGGTCCTGGAGTGGCCTAGCCAGTCTCCAGATCTCAACCCCATAGAAAATCTTTGGAGGGAGTTGAAAGTCCGTGTTGCCCAGCGACAGCCCCAAAACATCACTGCTCTAGAGGAGATCTGCATGGAGGAATGGGCCAAAATACCAGCAACAGTGTTTGAAAACCTTGTGAAGACTTACAGAAAACGATTGACCTGTGTCATTGCCAACAAAGGGTATATAACAAAGCATTGAGAAACTTTTGTTATTAACCAAATACTTATTTTCCACCATCATTTGCAAATAAATTCATTTAAAATCCTACAATGTGATTTTCTGGAGAAAATAATTCTCATTTTGTCTGTCATAGTTTACGTGTACCTATGATGAAAATTACAGGCCTCTCTCATCTTTTTAAGTGGGAGAACTTGCACAATTGGTGGCTGACTAAATACTTTTTTTCCCCACTGTAATAAAGCTCAGGAAATATTTTAGTTTTTTTGGACACATATTTCACCCCTTCTTTTTGTTGCCACAAAACGACCTCCATACTTCCATTTGTTTGTATGGGTTACCTTCAAATGTGTCCTGTGACACTTGTGGGGGTTGTAGAGCAAAATGGAGAACACCATCGTGTTCATGCTCCGTGAAGTGCAAGAAGTATGAATGCACTGACTTCTGCAGAGGCCATATCACAGTAAATGCTGTACGGCCACTACAGATGTCGGATTGACCATGCAGAGCCGCACTGCACAGATATCTTTCACAGTGTGCTTAGCTTACACAGTCAGCAGGGAACAGGGTAGCAGAAGGCTACATAAGCAGAGAAAGTAGTTGTGATTGTTTAGAGGTGGGGTAAAAAACGAAATCCCTCTGCATACTTGTTCACAGTGGTATAAACATGACGCCCACTGAGTCTGCTTCGTTAGAATCACACAAACACCTACACACACTAAACAACACCATTGCGCACACATAGGACACATGCTAACTTACACACACATACAGAACACACACACACACACATACCCAGCTGCTTCTGCTTAAAATTTTATCAGACAATTAAGTGCTGGCGGAACTTAGTGTAGTGACTCTTGAGAAGGAAGTGTTGGCAAAACAGTTTTAAATGGTAAAGAAAAAATTACAGGATAAAATTTGAACATCTGCATGGTTCAACTAATCATTAGCATTACTGTGAAACGTGTGGTTGAATAAATTATGAATTTCAACGACACATCAGTATTTTAAAATGAGCTGTTTCTCTCCTAACATAATGTATACTGTTTTAATGCTTTTTTCTGTGTTTTATGTGAGATATCTTTGCATGAACACCTGATAATGTCACTGTACTGCAGCTACTAAGGCTATAAGGCTGTGAGTTCCTTTGTTTAGTTCCCAATTTGCTCTTTTCACCCTCATCACACTGTGCAAATGTAACGGAGTTAAGAATGTACTGTAAGCTCACTCCACAGCTATCTTGAAATGTAGCGGATGGAGCCATCCAATTAGTATCATTTGGATGGCTCAAACCTTGTCAAGGAGGGCGGCCACGTGTGTTAGCAAAGCAGAGGTCCCGAGTTTAAGCCAGGTATAAGCCGAATTGGGGGGCGGAGTGGTACTCGCTAAGCAAGCAACGTGACATCCGTAACAGTGGTGCCGTGACCCAGATGCGCAGTTGGCCTCAGCTGAAGAAAAGACAGTTTCTCCTCAGAGAGTAAGATACACAGAAATGTTATAGCTAATGGCTAATCTACCACAGTAAATGTAATATCGGTCTCCTCTAAGCCAAAGTGCTACTTAAATAGACACTTTCAGCCAGTGAGGGAGATGGAATGTTGTCCCCTCCACCTGCTGAACACATAAAAACAACATATATCTATTAGGGAGGTACACTGTAATGTAAAACTGTCATTTTCGGTTTTATCAACAGTAAAATAATGTGAAACATTGATACTGTAAATGATGGTGCATTGTGGGAGAATGTTGTGGGCGGGAAAACAATTGCTGTATTTCGATTGGTACTGTAATTCCACCCCACAGAATACCGTACCATACCGTATTTTTGGAGCGCCACACTTTCTGACCACTAGTGGGTGCACGGTATTGTTGTATCTGGCTCATTAACATATTTTGAGGCGTGCCTTTTAAGTGACTATATTTGTTGCACCAGTTTGTGAGAAGGCTGTACCAATTTAACTAATTTGTGGTTATAATGTCCCATCAATTTAAAATGTATAGGGGACAGACTGGAGTGGCAGCAAGTCTTAAAGCTTTAATGGTTGAGCATTTTGCCATGTCCTTTTGGTCTGTTTTGCCCTGTAGTCGCTGCCAGTTTGAAAGCCTTTAAGGCCTCTAGAAGTGCAAGTGATATAAAACACAAAATATTCAGTGATATGCTGTACTGTGTAAACATATTACCTAACAGCCAACCTGCTTGCACCTATCCCCTGTAATAACAGTAAAATACTCTAAAATACAATCCCCAGAAGCATTTTTTACAGTATAACACAGTCAATTTATGGTATTGTACTGTGTGTCACTACACAGTACTTGCTTTGATACTGTATTAAGATGACAGTAGGTATACTGCAATATGAAATACAGTAACTTACTTGTGAATTAGCTGCCTATAAATTACTGGCTTGCAGTGCGGCACAGTGATGTGATTGAGCACTACAGCAGAACTTGAGCAATGTGTGTGAAAGAGAGGGGGTTGAGCAAGTGAGAGAGAGAGACAGAGAAAGAGAGAGAGAGAGACAGAGACAGAGACAGAGAGACAGAGAGACATATAATAATTGTGCACGTGTGTGAGAGAGAGGGGAATCAAGGAAGAATGAGACAGAAAATGAATGAGAGCAAGAAAGTGTGAAAGAGAATGATGGAGTATGGGCAAGAGAAAAATAATGAGAAAGAAACCTGGAGGTATTGTGCCAATATCTTACAGATACAAAATCTGAGTCTCAAATGGCACCCTATTCTTACACAGTGCACTACTTGCCCATAGAGCAATATATAGGGAATAGGGTGCCATTTGGGACACAGGGATTCTTCTTGTGACTGATAGCCTGTCTTTGGCACCGCTTGTCACGTCCACCCTATTACCACTATACTGCACGATGGGGCATAAGAATAAACATTATTCTTTAATTAAACTATCAATATGAGTGCACGGGGGTATCAGCCACTTTCCACTGGGAGAGGTTTTATTAGTTTAATAAAACTTGTACCACAGTGATCGTCCATCATCCAACCTACTTTACAATGTCATAAGCATGATATGACAGGTGTCAACTGTCAAGTACTTTCATAAGAGATAATATCACATTATGAGCAGTATAACACTGTTATATTGTATGTAGTGATGTACTGCGGCTAGTGAGAGAGATTGCCAGATGACCGGAGTTGCTGTGTGTGCCATAGCCGTGTCAGATGACTTGTCGGGGGTCACGTCTCTTGACATGATACCCCATGCAGTCTACAGTCATGCATACTGGCAGGCTTTACCTTAACACAAACCAGGGTCAACTACATTTCAACTGCATCGATTCACAAAATGAATTTAAATGTATTTATTTTTTAATCCGATTTGAAAACAAAGGGTGCTTGGCAATCGAAGTGAATTTCAATTTGTCAACTGAAGTGATGGAATTGAAATGGAATCGATCCCAGCCCTGTGAAAAATAGTTCAAAATCAGGTATGGCCGTCTGTTTTACAATGAGTAGAGCGCTGACAGTGAAGCTGGTGTAGGCAGTCTGAATCCGTTAGAGCTGAACCGATAGTCCTCTGGTCATGGAGGCTTGGCTTGCTATGAAATCACTCAACCCTCTATATGTGATTCAACCAGAAGCACTGTATGTCTGTATCAGTCTACTGCTCTATAAATACTTTGTATGGAGCAAAACACACAGGGACAGAGAGAGAGTGATAGAAACAGAGGGACAGACTGAGAAATTAGTGTGTGAGTGAGAATGTGAGCAACTGTTAGGGTGACTAAGTGACTAAGTGACTATAGATGATGGCAGCAGCTGCGGTCACAGTCCTCATCAGTGTGAGATAATGTCTGTGTGGTCCAGTTGGAACTTGTGGCAGTGGCAGATCCCGAGGGGTATGCTAAATATATAGCCAGGTCACTCAAGATCCACTGCAAAATTCGACGTCGGTCCAGATTAGTGGACAGGGATGGCATATGGGCGTAAGCCGCGAGTTTCGGCTCTGAGGGTCGCGTGTTCAATCTCAGTGCTAGGCACTTGTTTCTTAACCCTTAACTTAACCATTCGAAATTCATGCCAAAACTTAACCGTGGAGTTGTTTTTGTTTTAACCCTATCCCAATCCTTAACCCTTAACTTAACCATTCAGAATGAATGCCTATACTTAACCTTCGACATTTGATGTTTATGGACAAACATCGGATTCTGCAGTTAGACCGTGAGAGCTTGTTGAAATATAGCATTTGTTACATACAGTGGGGAAAAAAAGTATTTAGTCAGCCACCAATTGTGTAAGTTATCCCACTTAAAAAGATGAGAGAGGCCTGTAATTTTCATCATAGGTACACGTCAACTATGACAGACAAAAATAGATTTTTTTTCTCCAGAAAATCACATTGTAGGATTTTTTATGAATTTATTTGCAAATTATGGTGGAAAATAAGTATTTGGTCAATAACAAAAGTTTCTCAATACTTTGTTATATACCCTTTGTTGGCAATGACACAGGTCAAACGTTTTCTGTAAGTCTTCACAAGGTTTTCACACACTGTTGCTGGTATTTTGGCCCATTCCTCCATGCAGATATCCTCTAGAGCAGTGATGTTTTGGGGCTGTCGCTGGGCAACACGGACTTTCAACTCCCTCCAAAGATTTTCTATGGGGTTGAGATCTGGAGACTGGCTAGGCCACTCCAGGACCTTGAAATGCTTCTTACGAAGCCACTCCTTCGTTGCCCGGGCGGTGTGTTTGGGATCATTGTCATGCTGAAAGACCCAGCAACGTTTCATCTTCAATGCCCTTGCTGATGGAAGGAGGTTTTCACTCAAAATCTCACGATATATGGCCCCATTCATTCTTTCCTATACACGGATCAATCGTCCTGGTCCCTTTGCAGAAAAACAGCCCCAAAGCATGATGTTTCCACCCCCATGCTTCACAGTAGGTATGGTGTTATTTGGATGCAACTCAGCATTCTTTGTCCTCCAAACACGACGAGTTGAGTTTTTACCAAAAAGTTATATTTTGGTTTCATCTGACCATATGACATTCTCCCAATCCTCTTCTGGATCATCCAAATGCACTCTAGCAAACTTCAGATGGGCCTGGACATGTACTGGCTTAAGCAGGGGGACACGTCTGGCACTGCAGGATTTGAGTCCCTGGCGGCGTAGTGTGTTACTGATGGTAGGCTTTGTTACTTTGGTCCCAGCTCTCTGCAGGTCATTCACTAGGTCCCCCCGTGTGGTTCTGGGATTTTTGCTCACCGTTCTTGTGATCATTTTGACCCCACGGGGTGAGATGTTGCGTGGAGCCCCAGATCGAGGGAGATTATCAGTGGTCTTGTATGTCTTCCATTTCCTAATAATTGCTCCCACAGTTGATTTCTTCAAACCAAGCTGCTTACCTATTGCAGATTCAGTCTTCCCAGCCTGGTGCAGGTCTACAATGTTGTTTATGGTGTCCTTTGACAGCTCTTTGGTCTTGGCCATAGTGGAGTTTGGAGTGTGACTGTTTGAGGTTGTGGACAGGTGTCTTTTATACTGATAACAAGTTAAAACAGGTGCCATTAATAAAGGTAACGAGTGGAGGACAGAGGAGCCTCTTAAAGAAGAAGTTACAGGTCTGTGAGAGCCAGAAATCTTGCTTGTTTGTAGGTGACCAAATACTTATTTTCCACCATAATTTGCAAATAAATTCATTAAAAATCCTACAATGTGATTTTCTGGAGAAAAAAAATCTCAATTTGTCTGTCATAGTTGACGTGTACCTATGATGAAAATTACAGGCCTCTCTCATCTTTTTAAGTGGGAGAACTTGCACAATTGGTGGCTGACTAAATACTTTTTCCCCCCACTGTACATGAAGGGCTCAAAACTCTCCCCTTTCCCTCTGTAGCCTCAGTTGTACCAGCTGCTGCTGTTGACAGAGCGCTGGTCAAACACACACACACACAACAACCCACCGCACCACTCCACACACGCAGACACACACACACAGACCACTACAGAAAGGAACACAAGGTGTGGTATGGACCAGTATCCTACAGGCTGGTATCAAGACTGAATACACAGAAAAAAAATAAGGTTCTTAAATGGTTATTCCTCAGCTCTTAAGGTTCCTTGGAGAACTCTTGCCCGATAAAGAACCATTGAGGTAAGTGTGGGCTTATTGACGTGGCATCCACGGTTCTTCAGAATTCTAAAAGGTTCTTGAAATGTATGGAAGCCTGCAGATGTGTCCCTTTCATAACACACAGCAAATTAGCCAGTGTTAACTAGTGTTGATTTTTTAGTGTCAAATGTTGTGTGTTGAATCAAGAGTTAAATGAACACTGTAAAGAGTCAAGGGCGGCAGGTAGCCTAGCGGTTAAGAGCACTGAGCTAGTAACCGAAAGGTCACTGGTTTGAATCCCTGAGCCGACTAGGTGAAAAATCTGTTGATGTGCCCTTGAGCAAGGCACTTAACCCTAATTGCTCCTGTAAGTCGCTCTGGATAAGAGTGTCTGCTAAATGACATAAATGTAGTTACATTAACACACAGTGGTGTAAAAGAATCCTGGTGTTGGTGTTAATAATAACCAGAGTTTAACCACACCAATCATCATAATATTTTTCTTTACTGCAGGTTTTTTTTTTTATTGTTTGTTTCAATAAGTATGTTTTGTACATTGATTGATTAATTAATCTTATGCTACTGAAATATAAATAACATACATTTTTCTAAACAATTCCAATCTTGGACTTATTGCACCCATTACTGAAAGGGTTGTTCCAGTTTAGATGTTTAAGGTAGTCTCAGATCTTAGTCTTCCCAACCATGGCAGTCATTCTGAATGCAGGTTGTGGGTGACTAAAATTCAAAATGTTGGATATGCCCACTCTGGCTGGATTCCAATAGGAATTAAACACTTTGCCAGCATAATGTGATTTGCAGGCCTGAAGATTAGACACAAATATTTTTCCCATTTCTTTTATTTTCATAACCATTGCAGAATACAGTATGTTCCTCACCTTTTCTGGCTTTGATGGGTTCATATTCCCGAATGAGCACTATAACAAATTACCATGTGCATCTCTCATTTAATTGGACCTTGTAGCCTAGTAAATAGATAGGTTTGATATATTTGAAGTTTTGCAATATCATAGGCAGCGCGGTTTATAATATCCGTATACAGTCGAATTTAACAGTTTATATTTTACATTGAAGTAGGCCTATGTATCAAGTTTCAAGTTTTTATTGTCACGTGCACAAGTACAGTGAAATGCCTTTCTTACTTGCTCTTTCCCAACAATGCAGTAATGAATATCAGTAGTACTATATATATAAAAAAGTAAAGTAGAACAAAAATAGAACTGTAAATACTGTAATTGCATTTTTTTAGTAGCCTGCCCTACAATGTTTCAGAATTCGCTGGCAGTCCATCAAAAAATGTAGTTTGGGGGAAAATGTAAAACATTTTTGAATTCAAACGTTCTGCTGACAGGCCCACGGCAATTTGCCATAGTCATTTTCCAGATACAGCATAAAGTATTGTTAATGATTTAAACATTCGGTAGCTTATGTCAAATATTTTACATTATGGGTAGGCTACAGTATCGCTGTGCGTGCCTATTGCCTATTTAATCTCAGAGCCTATATCAAGGCAGATCATACAAACCCAATAATCTATTGATAAACTAAATATTGAACAACAATTCGTCTTTTGCATGCCGTGGCCTAATAATTCCAATAGTTCCAAATTATACAGCAAATAAAGTGCTTTATTGTCACCATTAAAATGTGAATGGAGGCTCCTTCACGCGCGCACAGTTTTAGAAGTCTGATTTATACCGGGAAACATGCATATGTTTGGCGTGCGACAAGTTCATCTCAATATTTTTGTACCTGCGCATTTTTGTATGGTTCTTCAAAGAACCATTCCATTTATGGTTCTTCAGAGACCATACATACAATCGCTTTCAAGAACCTTACTTGGGTCCAATTTGCACCTTTATATTTAAGAGGGTAGATATAAACCATTTTGAGACAAATAAAAAGCTAACATTCTGCTACCCAAGACTAATTTCTGACTTACGTTCCCATCTCCCCTCAGGCTGTGTCTCTATTCTACACAGGTTGGCGCGTTGTACGATTCACTCCCGCTCCTGTTTGACAAGAAACCTCAATCATGTCCTGACGATAATTGGATTGTAATGATAATTGTTTTGTATCACCCCACGCTTTTTCCATGTTAGTGTCATTTCTTCGATTACATTTTCTGACACCTGACATCAGCCCGTTTCTCATTGGCAGTCAGAGTTGATTTTTATTATGGTATGAGCATATCAAAATCAATCACTGACAGAAGGAGAGAAGCTGGAAGAGAATGCCCTCTTTGGCACATTTCTCTGGATATCAAATGTCTCTCCACAGTGGAATATCTGTCCATGACTGATCTGAGAGATGGTCACACACACACACACACACACACACACACACACACACACACACACACACACACACACACACACACACACACACACACACACACACACACACACACACACACACACACACACACACACACAGCTCTAGCTGTGAACAACAGATTAAAATAAGCTTGGGAAGGAGCTACTTTGTGCCACTACAGATCCTGGTTCGAATCCAGGCTCTGTCGCAGCCGGCCGCGACCGGGAGACTCATGGGCGGCGCACAATTGGCCCAGCGTCGTCCAGGGTAGGGGAGGGAATGGCCGGCAGGGATGTAGCTCAGTTGATAGAGCATGGCGTTTGCAACGCCAGGGTTGTGGGTTCGATTCCCACGGGGGGCCAGTATATATATTTAAAAAATAATAATAATATGTATTCACTAACTGTAAGTCGCTCTGGATAAGAGCGTCTGCTAAATGACTAAAATGTAAATATTCCCAAGCGTAAGAATTTCTGAATAAGTGTGAATTGGTATAGATTCTGGCATTGGATTGAATTGTGGCCAGGTTGGATACATGAATGCGTAATGCGCTGTTGCTTTCTCTGCTGCCCCCATATTTATTAGTCGAGGGCGGCACATACGCGGCCGGGCACACGCACACTAGGCCTATATGAAAAGTTATTGTAATTAATTTGTGAAAAACCTACGCATCTGCGCTAGGGTTGACTCGGTTGTCATGCAATTCTTAGAAAGATATGGGACACTGATTACTGCAATCAAAACATGATGTTCCAGCCCTTTGAAATTGTATTAATTGGCAACCAATTATTATTCTATAAATAATTCGATTTGTTATTAAATGAAATTATAAAATATAATAATGGTAAAATGTTTAGACTATTTGCACTTCGAATTTACCTGTTGAGATTAACTTTGTTTAAAAAACAAAAATTGTCTCCGGTATTTGGAATAATGATGAACGAAATATGAAGGAATCCGTAGTTTGAGCGCCTATTGCTGTTGGAATGTATGCTATGGTGTATTGGGTTTTGTGTCAGCTTGTTGAAAATGCTTTGGCTTGTGTGTCATTTTTGTCGTATTTGTTCATTTCATTTAGGTTTTGAATAAAAATAAATATAGGTGGCCCGGCTCCTCACCTTTCTGTTTGACATGTTGCGGTTTGAGGACCACGTACGCGTTTCCACAGGTGGTGATGTTTGTGAGTTCCAGGCTGGCGTTCGCCGTTCCGTTTGACGCAGCGCCTTGCGCTCCCACACACTCCAAGAACACAGAGGTCTCGTTCAGGGTTTGTAAATCCATCTTGAGGGTTAAAGAAAAAGGTAAAAAGTACTCATTATATTATTGCTCGTGAGCATTTGCTGTGGTCATATGACTGAGTCCATAGAAATCCTAAAAATATGTGTAAGTAGCCTAAATCTTTCCAAAAATATTCCAACTAAATTATATATTTGTCTGTAGATTTTCCAATTTATATTTCCTAATAAACACATTCACGGTATCCTTGAAGTTGTCAGTTGCCAGTGTGGGTTCACCCCGGAGTTGAGAGAATCACTGCACCGCGGGAAGTTTGGAGACCCCGCCGTGCCGCTACGCCTCGCCCGTTGGTTGGAGTGACTGCGGTTCGGACTGAGCGCAGAGAGAGAAGCGTGGTAATATGGGGAAAGGCTCAGTGCATGGGAGGTGGGGGGAGCGGGGGGATTGGTCGTTGGGTCTGTTTACGGGCACGCTGTTGGGGGTGTGGGACAACGGTCCTCTGGGGTACAAAGTTATGAATGGCAGGTCCAACTGAGTGCTCCATTGGCGCCCTCATGTGGTGCGCAAATAACCCACAATGATTTTACAAGATCAGTATAATAACAATTGGAGTAAGCCTACAAAATGAGAAAGCAGTTTAGAACGTTCATTGTTGCAGGGCCTCGGTTATTACGATCGACTTCTACTGTATGACTTCAAGAGATCTATAGACCATTATTATTTACATGTAGATCTAATAATCTCCCAATTTATTTTATTTTATTTAACCTTTATTTGATCAGGCAGTCATACTGAGACCAATGTCTCTTTTACAGATGAGCCCTGAATTACATAAATTACAGAAAATACACACTTCAACAAAATGCAAGCAGAAAGAAAGAATAACATGGTCATAAAAAATAAACACATTCATCAGTAATAAGGTCCTCAAACAGCCTTCTGAATTGCCCTAGAAGCACCAAAATATCACATTTAAGAACATTTTGAAGATTGTTCCACATATAAGGTGAAATAAAACTTAAAGCTGATTTACCTAACTCAGAAGAGACCAAAGGAATTCCCAGAGGTAACCATCCCTGAGACTGGTGTGGTAACTCCCATGTCTAAAGTTTAGTAAAGATGTTAGGCACTGTGGGAATTTTTGTAAAAGGGCTTTATAAATGAAAACAGAGCAATGTATCAACCTAGGTGACAGGTGGAGGTATGGAGGTGGAAACGCCTTTATGCGCAAATATTGATATAATAACCACCATATCGAAGTAAACTTAGAGTCACGCAATGATATGTTGTGTGGGGTAACAGTTGGGTCCTCCCACTACGACTCGGGAAAGCTTGCAGTTTATTAGTTTACAGATTAAATAAATTATGATGAACTTCACAGGGTGGTGAATGTGCAAGGTGATGAGCTTGATGCTCCTTTCCATTAAATATCGAGGATCTTATTCTGGTGACATGATGATGCTTGGCTGCCGTTTGACAATATCCATAATAATCTCATAATGTAGGTAGCCTACCCGCACTGTATGTACACTACATGACCAAAAGTATGTGGACACCTGCTCGTCAAACATCGCATTCCAAAATCATGGGCATTAATATGGAGTTGGTCCCCCTTTTGCTGCTATAACAGCCTCCACTCTTCTGAGAAGGCTTTCCACTAGATGTTGGAACATTGCTGCGGGGACTTGCTTCCATTCAGCCACAAGAGCATTAGTGAGGTTGGGCACTGATGTTGGGTGATTAGGACTGGCTCGCAGTCGGCGTTCCAATTCATCCCAAAGGTGTTCGATAGGGTTGAGGTCAGGGCAGAACAGTCAAGATCTTCCACACCGATCTCGACAAACCATTTCTGTATGGACCTCACTTTGTGCACAGGGGCATTGTTATGCTGAAACAGGAAAGGGCCTTCCCCAAACTGTTGCCACAAAGTTGGAAGCACAGAAACGTCTAGAATGTCATTGTATGCTGTAGGTTTAAGATTTCCCTTAACTGAAACTAAGGGGCCTAGCCCAAACCATGAAAAACAGCCCCAGACCATTATTCCTCCTCCACCAAACTTTACAGTTGGCACTATGCATTGGGGTAGGTAGCATTCTCCTGGCATCTGCCAAACCCAGATTAGTCTGTTGGACTGCCAGATAGTGAAGCGTGATTCATCACTCCAGAGAACGCGTTTCCACTGCTCCAGAGTCCAATGGCGGCGAGCTTTACACCACTCCAGCCGACGCTTGCCATTGCGCATGGTGATCTTAGGCTTGTATGCGGCTGCTCGGCGATGGAAACCCATTTCATGAAGCTCCCGACGAACATGTGCTGACATTGCTTCCAGAGGCAGGTTGGAACTCATGAGTGTTGCAACCGAGGACAGACGATTGTTACGAGCTACGCGCTTCAGCACTCGGTGGTCCCATTCTGTGAGCTTATGTTGCCTACCACTTCGCGGCTGAGACATTGTTGTTCCTAGACGTTTCCCCTTCACAATAACAGCACTTACAGTTGACCGGGGCAGCTCTAGCAGGGCAGAAATTTGACGAACTGACTTGCTGGAAAGGTGGCATCCTATGACGGTGCCATGTTGAAAGTCATTGATCTCTTCAGTAAGGCCATTCTACTGCCAATGTTTGTCTATGGAGATTGCATGGCGGTGTGCTCGATTTTATACACCTGTCAGTAACGGGTGTGGCTGAAATAGCCTAATCCACTAATTTGAAGGGGTGTCCACATACCTTTGTATATAAAGTGTATCTGCGAGGTTTCGGCTACAGCACACGTGCCAAGACCAGAGTGCGCACATTAGCTATATAAAGCAACAGTTTATAATATGAAGGAAACCCATCTACTTGTATTCATACGGTACGTGGGAATTTAACCGCAATAGTTATTTTTATGTTTACCACGTCATCATACACAGCCTTTCAACAGCAAAAACTCAGTATGATGGAAAATGCGCATATTGTTTTATGCAGATTTTAGAATATTCACATTAAAATCTGTCGCAAATTAGATCGAAACCTAGCTGATGATTGTGATTTCACATGTGAAATGCATGTAGCCTATCAACCACACAATGTTTTTCCCATCAAGGACATGGGCCTACCCATACACACGTTTTGTATTCCATAGATTAGAATTACAAAAACAAACAATTTTCGTATTAGCTAAAACATATTATTACTTACATATTTTCCTCATGGAAGTAAGCAGGCAGAGATCTGCAGATCCAATTACCCACCTAAACAAGCCAATGAAAGTGCCAATCAGATGAGAGAGAGAGAGAGAGAGAACTGCTAGCTGCTGGGAGGAGTGTTATTCATCATGGTCTCTCTCTGGGATGACATGTTGATTACACCCGGACGGTGTAACAGTAATAACTCCAAATGGTGTAACACTGATAACTAGAGCATGGTGAAAGGTTGCTCTGATAGAGCGTGAGTGCAATGTGTAGAATAGATCCACCTAATATCAGACACACATCCAACTGGAGTGAAGTTGTGCTTTTAAAGTTGTACATTTTTAGTAATTTAGCAGATGCTCTTATCCAGAGCGACTTAGTTAGTGAGTGCATACATTTTTTTCATAATGGCCCCCCGTGGGAAACGAACCCACAACCCTGGCGTTGCAAGCGCCATGCTCTACCAACTGAGCTACAGGGGACTAGTACCAACTTAGTACCAAGACAATGAGTCAATATAGCAGAAAAGGAACCCTGTATCTGACACAAAAACACACCCACTCAACCATTGGTCGAATCTGAGATGACTTGATGTCTGTATTCACACCAGACCTGGGTTCAAATGATTTGTTATTTAAATACTTATTTTTTGTGTACAGATGTAGCAAACTGGCTCAAATTAAGATCCTACATCAGGGAAATAATCCTGAAGCAACAGGAAATGTGATTTATAATTAATAGACATTTTTGTAAGGGAAAAACAAGGCTGACATTTCAAAGTGGAGATTACAAACTTCAGAAGCCTTTTTAAATTTCAAATACACTACCATTGTAAAATGTCCTGCATTGCAGGAAAGTTATCCTGCAACAGGGTGATGAAGTTAGGATCCTCATCCTACATCCATATTTGAGTATTTCAGATAATGTGGCCGGAATCTACTTCTATTGGAAGTATTTGACAGTATTTTCAAATAATTTCCTATAAATTGCCTACTATTTGAAAGTATTTTCAAATACTTATTAAAAAATATATTTTGAAATACCTGGGTTAAATGCCTGGGAGTGTATTTTAAAATACATGCCAATACTTTCCAAGTATATTTCCAAATATAAATAATAAATAATATGACATTTAGCAGACGCTTTTATCCAAAGCGACATACAGTCATACGTGCATAAATGTTTTGTGTATGGGTGGTCCCGGGGATCGAACCCACTACCTTAGCGTTACAGGCGCCGTGCTCTACCAGCTGAGCTACAGAGGACCACTACAAATGTATTCCAATATTAAACTACTTGTCTTTCCAAATAAAACGTATCTGAATACTTACTTCGAAATGTATGTGAAAGTAATTTAGATACAGTGGGGAAAAAAAGTATTTAGTCAGCCACCAATTGTGCAAGTTCTCCCACTTAAAAAGATGAGAGAGGCCTGTAATTTTCATCATAGATACACGTAAACTATGACAGACAAATTGAGAAAAAGAAATCCAGAACATCACATTGTAGGATTTTTAATGAATTTATTTGCAAATTATGGTGGAAAATAAGTATTTGGTCACCTACAAACAAGCAAGATTTCTGGCTCTCACAGACCTGTAACTTCTTCTTTAAGAGGCTCCTCTGTCCTCCACTCGTTACCTGTATTAATGGCACCTGTTTGAACTTGTTATCAGTATAAAAGACACCTGTCCACAACCTCAAACAGTCACACTCCAAACTCCACTATGGCCAAGACCAAAGAGCTGTCAAAGGACACCAGAAACAAAATTGTAGACCTGCACCAGGCTGGGAAGACTGAATCTGCAATAGGTAAGCAGCTTGGTTTGAAGAAATCAACTGTGGGAGCAATTATTAGGAAATGGAAGACATACAAGACCACTGATAATCTCCCTCGATCTGGGGCTCCACGCAAAGATCTCACCCCGTGGGGTCAAAATTACCACAAGAACGGTGAGCAAAAATCCCAGAACCACACGGGGGGACCTAGTGAATGACCTGCAGAGAGCTGGGACCAAAGTAACAAAGCCTACCATCAGTAACACACTACGCCGCCAGGGACTCAAATCCTGCAGTACCAGACGTGTCCCCCTGCTTAAGCCAGTACATGTCCAGGCCCGTCTGAAGTTTGCTAGAGTGCATTTGGATGATCCAGAAGAGGATTGGGAGAATGGCATATGGTCAGATGAAACCAAAATAGAACTTTTTGGTAAAAACTCAACTCATCGTGTTTGGAGGACAAAGAATGCTGAGTTGCATCCAAAGAACACCATACCTACTGTGAAGCATGGGGGTGGAAACATCATGCTTTGGGGCTGTTTTTCTGCAAAGGGACCAGGACGACTGATCCGTGTAAAGGAAAGAATGAATGGGGCCATGTATCGTGAGATTTTGAGTGAAAACCTCCTTCCATCAGCAAGGGCATTGAAGATGAAACGTGGCTGGGTCTTTCAGCATGACAATGATCCCAAACACACTGCCCGGGCAACGAAGGAGTGGCTTCGTAAGAAGCATTTCAAGGTCCTGGAGTGGCCTAGCCAGTCTCCAGATCTCAACCCCATAGAAAATCTTTGGAGGGAGTTGAAAGTCCGTGTTGCCCAGCGACAGCCCCAAAACATCACTGCTCTAGAGGAGATCTGCATGGAGAAATGGGCCAAAATACCAGCAACAGTGTGTGAAAACCTTGTGAAGACTTACAGAAAACGTTTGACCTGTGTCATTGCCAACAAAGGGTATATAACAAAGTATTGAGAAACTTTTGTTATTGACCAAATACTTATTTTCCACCATAATTTGCAAATAAATTCATTAAAAATCCTACAATGTGATTTTCTGGAATTTTCTTTCTCATTTTGTCTGTCATAGTTGACGTGTACCTATTTTAAGTGGGAGAACTTGCACAATTGGTGGCTGACTAAATACTTTTTTCCCCCACTGTATTTGAAATAGTATTTGAACCATGCAGGTCTGATCCACACACACACACACACAGAGAAATTAGTCAGACAGTAGTGTTTGCTCAAGCTGAAGAGGATCTCTGTCTCTCTCAGACACTATGTCTCCTGGCCCTGCATGGCTCCTGTCCTGTCCGGTGCCCCTCACATCAATCTGTCCAAACACAGCTCCAGTCCCCTGGTGAGTACCTGCCTGGACAGAGGGTCATCTCTCTATCTCTCTCCCTGGCTGCACAACGCTCCATCCTGTCTCTACGGTTTACCCCAGGGACACACACCTGCATCTGGGGCCTCATCTCTCACCCAGCTGTGTGTGTGTGTGTGTGTGTGTGTGTGTGTGTGGATCAGACCTGCATGATACAGACAACAAGTCACTTCAGATTTGACTAATGGTTGAGTGAATGCTGACCTGGGCAGCAGACTCTCTGTCTCTGACCTAATCAACACAAACACACACAATAACACACGTATCTGTGTATGACACACACACACACAAACGCACATACACACACTTGTTGTTTCTCTCCCACTCTCATCATCACTGTCTCATTGTCTTTAATCCTATAGAACTACAACCAATTCGTTTTCTGGCTTGCAGTTGTCTTACAAAATGGGTGAATATGTTTTAATCTTCTCCTCTGTCTTGACAGCAGGTGGCAGAGATCAGTTGGGGGAATCTTCACAAACCTCTGTTACATGGACCCAGATTACCAGCCTCTAGGTATGTATTGGTCCAAGTCAGATTGTAACAGTCCCGCAAATTCACGTTTCAATCTTTAACCCCAACCCTAAACTCAATTGTCAAAGATTGTACTTTGTCATACCGATAACGGAGTTTAGATGCATCTAGATATCATTGGACAAGCTGTGTGTCTGGCTTTATAGTTACCAAAAGACAGACAGACATGAGTGGATTCATGACTTTTATACTGTCCTCAGAGACTGGAACAGCTTCATCCAACCAGATCACACCATTTAGATTTTAGCAGACAATATTATGCAGAACAATTTGGGTTAAGTGCTTTGCTCAAAGTCACAGACAGATTTTTCACCTAGTCGGCTCAGGGATTCGAACCAGGGACCTTTCGGTTATTGGTCCAACGCTCTTAACAGCGAGGCTGAAGCCCTAGTAGTAGTACCAAACTGGCTCTACTGACAATAACACATTCTTCATAGATCAATCAACCATAACATGAAACACTGGCCCTGTCCGAACACTCATACTAGCGTACTAAATTGTATGCTAAAAACTTACATTATTTAGTATGTGAAATTTAGAAAATAGTACTCCGAATGAGTCATCTAATATTATTGTCCCCTGCACAAGGTGCACCTGTGTAATGATCATGCTGTTTAATCATCTTCTTGATATGCCACACCTGTCAGGTGGAAAGATTATCTTTGCAAAGGAGAAATGCTAACTAACAGGGATGTAAACAAATTTGTGCACAACATTTGAGAGAAATAAGCTTTCTGTGCGTATGGAACATTTCTGGTACCTTTTATTTCAGCTCATGAAACATGGGACCAACACTTTACATGTTGCATTTATATTTTTATTCAGTATAAATATGCAGTAAACACTATAGTTTCAAGTTACCTATTCACACAAAATGTATTCAAATATACTACATTTGGCCTCAGCCATTCATAAGATGGGTGTGACACACCTCATATTGGTGGCTTGGTTTGTTCTGATACACCTCATCTTCATATAATTCCATAATCTATGGAGATAAACTGTACTATACGGGCAGACTATCCCACAGATAAAGTCAATTTCCATAATAAAACACGCAATTCTTCCATCCAGGTAATATGCCCACAGTCAGCCAGTCTTTGCTCCCATTAACGTTGCATTACGTTGCCAAGCCTTGATCCTTGACAGTGAAAGTAGCTTTCTCCACCATTTTCTGTCACCTCTGACCATCTGAACAGATGACTGGGTTGTGATTGGGACAGTGGTTTTAAAGGGTTATGTGGACAGGTCTGTTCAGACATGCATCTCCCAAGAAACACTGTTAAATAGCTCAGCCTTTAGGTCCACCTTTGGACTGTCAAAGTCAGAGAGAGAGAGAGAGAGAGAGAGAGAGAGAGAGAGAGAGAGAGAGAGAGAGAGAGAAAGGGGAAGACAGATAGAGATCGAGATAACACCTGAGGATTAGGTGAGCTCCTCTTTTGGACTGGGAGTAGAGACAGGAGCAGGTGAGTGAATGTTCTACTGTTTCTCTAATGAATGCCATATTTATTAACATGGTAAATTCTACTATTTGCTCAGTATTTTGATATTGCATGTACTGGTTATCTTATTTGTGGCGGGTAATGGCAGGTGTTTTCAGTAAGAGTGTAATTGATATAGAGAAAGAACAGAGATATAGGAGCAGTGGATAGAGCATTTCCATATAACGCTACAGGAGTGAGACTTTAGGGTTACTACGTGACACGTACCCCCACACTTTGATGAGGATTCAAACTAATGGGATATCATCCCTCTAAATAGCATCATGGTTCCACTCAAGGTTTCTTCCCAAATGTAGATGGAGTTTCCTTGCAATTGTCATATTGGGCTAGCTTATAGGACTTGAGGACTGCATCTTCTTCCAGGAGACAATCTCCCTAAACACAGCAATCTACAGTGACTATGAAATTGATTAAATAATACAATTTTACATATTACAGTGTTTATTATAATCTATCAGTTGGAAATAGATTAGCAAACTGCAGGAACGGATCAATATCAGCACACCACCACACACAGACTTACACTACACTTACGCCTTAACACACACACGTCCGTCACGTCTTTCTTTCTCTCTGTGATAACAGTGTAATATACATTATAAGGATTCCTATGTTGACATTCTTTATTTGGGGGTCAAAGTTCACAAATTCAAGTTAAAAGAGCCCTTCGCACCTTCAGCTGGCCCTGGCTGCCGTTAACCATTAACACCCTGCTCGCGGCCATGGGAGAGTTGGCATAGCAGGTTAAACTTATTCTGGAGCTGTCAGCACTTTGCTAAAATATTCAAACAAAGGTCTTCAAGAGTGTAGATCTTGGTGTGTGTGTGCACGTGTGCATGAGTTAGGGATTCACCCATAATGATCGGCAGAATACACTCCAGAGATCTGTCAGTAAAGTATCAATCCGTGTAATCAATGACCCATGGCCTTCAGCACAACCCCACAGTGATACATGTCTATGTCTCTTATCTCTACGGAAAATCAAGTATTTTATATCTCTATGTTTATATCTAAATTCCTATACCAGATTTATGTTGTGCAATTGTTCCACTCCACACCTGATTGACTTCAATTTATCTGAGGGTGTAGTTACTGTACAGTATGTACCTATGAGTTGCTACAGAATAGCTATGTTTTACAGCACATTGCGTTATTGATGTCATTTGGCAAGTCTGACAGTGTGGGAGGTTTAGGACATTGAGATTAGATAAAATCGGGTTTACCACTGCTACACACGGGAGGTTAGGTTTAGGGAGGAGAAAAAAGGTTTTGTAGGGAGGAGAAGGAAAGTTTGTGTGTGTAAGCATTCTCACACTTGTCTGTATTGCAGGATATGGCTGGGTAAAAATAGAGGGTGACTGTGCGCACCAGTGTGTGGTGTGGTGTGGCGTGTTGTGTTCTTACCCTGTGATGTCTGTTGTAGGACATGGCTGGGTACAAGCCCAGGGTGATAGTTCTGAGTAAGAAGCCAGGTCATAGCTTTGGCTTCTTACTGAGGGTGGAGCAAGGCGAGGATGGTCACCTGCTCAGGAACCTGGAGATGGGTGGGCCGGCCGAGCTGGCGGGTTTGAAGGATGGCGACCGCATCCTCCGGGTCAACGGAACCTATGTGGACGAAATGGACCACTCACGGGTGAGGAGGGGGAGATGACAGGGCTAGCAGCTGTCCAATTCCACATGAACCCCTAGCTTCTCCCACTTTTATTGTATTGAAATTATACAGGTGTAAGCAATATAGTAATAGTAAGGTTATAGTATGGTAATAACCTTATCCTCTGATATTGTTCACACCTATCAAGTCATGTAAAGTGCCTGGAGTAGGGTACCAGTTTGGGTTTGGTAAATGTGGAATTACTAAATAACTATAAAGCTATAAGTATTGCTGTAGCAACATACCATGCTTTGTCCCATCTTTTTGTGCTGTGTGTCCTGGGTTAGGTGGTGGACCTGGTGAAGGAGAGTGGTGTATCCATCACCTTCCATGTTCTGGATGTGGCGTCCTACAAGCAGGCCAAGACTGAGGGGGTGGACCTGTCTGACCCTCACCCCAAACCCACCCAGCCCACCATAAACGGAGTGGCAGGAGAGGCACCCAAACCGAAACTCTGCTACCTGGCCAAGTCCAGCGGGGGCTACGGCTTCTCTTTGCGCTCTGTCAAAGGTGAGAGGGGTGGGGCACACACACACACAATCTCTTTGGTTATTTATTTGACTGTGTGTGATACGGCTAATAAGACACACAGCAATTATTGTCATCTCGGATTAAATTGTTTTGCTTGTTGATCAAGCAAGAAATAAACACATTATCATTGTCTTGCATGGTGTGGGCTTTTAATAGCCAGCAGCATAACACTCTGCAACCCACTGCTGGCTTCCCTATGAAGCTAAGCAGGGTTGGTCCTGGTCAATCCCTGGCTGGGAGACCAGATGCTGCTGGAAGTGGCGTTGGAGGGCCAGTAGGAGGTACTGTTTCCCCAAGTAAAAAAATAATACACTACTGTTCAAAAGTTTGGGGTCACTTAGAAATGTCCTTGTTTTCAAAAGAAAAGCAATTTTTTGGTCCATTAAAATAACATCAAATTGATCAGAAATACAGTGTAGACATTGTTAATGTTGTAAATGGCTATTGTAGAAACTGAAGATTTTTAATGGAATATCTACATAGGCGTACAGAGGCCTATTATCAGCAACCATCAGTCCTGTGTTCCAATGGCACGTTGTGTTTGCTAATCCAAGTTTATCATTTTAAAAGGCTAATTGATCATTAGAAAACCTTTTTGCAAGTATGTTAGCACAGCTGAAAACTGTTGTGCTGATTAAATAAGCAATAAAACTGGCCTTCTTGAGACTAGTTGAGTATCTGGAGCATCAGCAATTGTGAGTTCGATTACAGGCTCAAAATGGCCAGAAACAAATAACTTTCTTCTGAAACGCGTCAGTCTATTCTTGCGAGAAATTGCCAAGAAACTGAAGATCTCGTACAACGCTGTGTACTACTCCCTTCACAGAACAGCGCAAACTGTCTCTAACCAGAATAGAAAGAGGAGTGGGAGGCCCCGGTGCACAACTGAGCAAGAGGACAAATACATTAGTGTCTAGTTTGAGAAACAGACGCCTCACAGGTCTTCAACTGGCAGCTTCATTAAATAGTACCCGCAAAACACCAGTCTCAACATCAACAGTGAAGAGGCGACTCCGGGATGCTGACCTTCTAGGCAGAGTTGCAAAGAAAAAGCCCAGTGTCTGTGTTCTTTTGCCCATCTTAATCTTTTCTTTTTATTGGCCAGTCTGAGATATGGCTTTTTCTTTGCAACATAATTGCAAAAGGGTTTTCTAATGATCAATTAGCCTTTTAAAATGATAAACTTGGATTAGCAAACACAACGTGCCATTGGAACACAGGACTGATGGTTGCTGATAATGGGCTTCTGTACACCTATGTAGATATTCCATTTTAAAAAATCAGCTGTTTCCAGCTACAATAGCCATTTACAACATTAACAATGTCTACACTGTATTTCTGATCAATTTGATAATTGCTTTTCTTTTGAAAACAAGGACATTTCTAAGTGACCCCAAACTTTTGAACGGTAGTGTATATATCCCAATTCCCCAGAGCAGTGATTGGGGACATTGCCCTGTGTAGGGTGCCGTCTTTCAGATGGGACGTTAAAATGGGTGTCCTGACTATCTGTAGCCACTAAAGATCCCATGGCACTTATCGTAAGAGTAGGGGTGTAAACCCTGGTGTTCTAGCTAAGTTCCCAGTCTGACCATCATGGCCACCTAATCATTCCCAGCTTCCAATTGGCTCATTCCTCTCCCCTGTAACTATTCCCTAGGTTGTTGCTGTAAATTATAATATGTCAACTTACCTGGTAAAATAAGGGATACAAATTAATGAACATACTGTATTGAATGTCTTTTGCATATCCAATGATAATGAATTTAGGATTGTGATTCTGTTTTAAACTACATTTTCTTTCCTCCATTTCCTGTCCCAGGTGAGGTGGGCATGTTCATGGCAGAGGTGACCCCAGGGGGTGTGGCCGAGAGGGCAGGGGTCAAGGCCAACGACCGTCTGATAGAGGTCAATGGGGAGAACATGGAGAATGCCACTCATGACCAGATAGTAGAGAAGGTCAGAATTCACCCCATATTTACACTACTCTGTGGTAAACTTTAAGTTCAATATCTGTCATTTTATTCTATAGCCTGTCAACACATTATGTTCAAATCAAATGTTATTTGTCACATACTTTGTAAACAACAGGAGTAGACTAACAGTGAAATTCTTACGGGGCCTTCCCAATGCAGAGAAAGAAAAAGAGAAATAGAAAAATAATAAGGAATAAATACACAATGAGTAACAATAACTTGGCTATATACACAGGGTACCAGGACCGAGTCGATGTGCAGGGGTACGAGGTAATTGAGGTATAGGTAGGGAAAAAGTGACTAGGCAACAGGATAGATAAAGAGTAACAGCAGCGTATGTGATGAGTCAAAACAGCTAATACAAAAAGGGTCAATGCAGATAGTTAAATAGTTAACCAATAGCTACCTGGATTAACTATTTAGCAGTCTTATGGCTTGGGTGTAGAAGCTGTTCAGGGTCCTGTTGGTTCCAGACTTGGTGCATAGGTACCGCTTGCCGTGCGGTAGCAGAGAGAACAGTCTGACTTGGGTGGCTGGAGTCTTTTTAGGGCCTTCTGACACCGCCTGGTATAGAGGTCCTGGATGGCATGGAGCTCGTCTACAGTGATGTAATGGGCCATACGCACTACCCTCTGTGGCGCCTTGCGGTCGAATGCCAAGCAGTTGCCATACCAAGCGGTGATGCAGCCAGTCAAGATGCTCTCAATTGTGTAGCTGTAGAACCTTTTGATGATCTGAGGGCCCAGGGCCCATGCCAAATCTTTTCAGCCTCCTGACCAGGGAAGAGGCATTGTCATGCCCTCTTCACGACTGTGTTGGTGTGTGTGGACCATGACAATTCCTTAGTGATGTGGACTCACTCAGAATGCAGGAGTTGGGACAATGATAATTTGGCAAATCAGAGTTTTCCTGATTCCATCTTTGTTCTAAGGGCAGCTTTGCCTTGAGGGCAGAAACAAATGTGATCGGTCAAGTTAAGGAAAGATACACTACCAGTCAAACGTTTGGACACACCTACTCATTCAAAGCTGTCATAAAGGCAAAGAAGTGGCTATTTGAAGAATCTCAAATATAAAATATATTTTGATTTGTTTAACACTTTTTTGGTTACTACATGATTCCATATGTGTTATTTCATAGCTTTGATGTCTTCACTATTATTCTACAATGTAGAAAATAGTAAAAATAAAGAAAAACCCTTGAATGAGTAGGTGTCCAAACTTTTGACTGGTACTGTATGTCATAACGAGTCTTTATTCTACATGTCTATTCTTCACAATTCATTTCTATCTGAACATTCTTTAACATTGCACCATCCTTAAAGAGTCCCTGTTGTGACCTCTGTCAGGTCAAGGCATCAGGCGGCAGAATCATGTTTCTACTGGTGGACGAAGACACAGACAAGTTCTACAAGAACAAACACATCAGGCTAGGTGCGGGGCTAGCCACAGTGAAGTTCCTCCCACTGAAGCCACGCATTGTAGACTTGGTCAAAGGATCAGACGGCTATGGATACTTCCTTAAGGCCGAGCCTAACAAGACAGGTGTGTGTGCTTGTGTGGTGGGTGAATTTTGAAAACTTGGTTACACTTTACTTAAAGCCAACCGTTATAATGCATTAAGATGTGGTTATAATGCCTTTTCAGAATCTATTAATCCCTTATAACAACACATCTACTAATAGCCACATAGGATCATCACTATTAGACTATTCACCAACAACAATAGCCATCAGTCTGCATCATTTTACACAATAACAACATCTACTGTAAATATCGTCCTACCTGCAGGACACTTCATCAAGGACATTGACAGGGGCAGCCCAGCTGATAGGGCGGGACTAAAGGAGATGGACAGACTGGTTGCCGTGGAGGGAGAGGAAGTGGACAGCTGCAGCCATGAGCAGGTGGTGGACAGGATCAGGCAGTGTGGCAACAAGTGCTGCCTCCTGGTGGTCGATGAAGACACTTACACGCTCTACAAGATGGTGAGTTGTCTGGGAGAAATCTTTCCTGTTGGATTTAGGAAATAAATGTATTTAAAATGACAGTCAAAGGAGTTAGCTAAAGCACATAGGCCTACAAATCTGGGCCCATATTCACAAAGTGTCTCAGAGTAGGAGTGCTGATCTAGGATCAGTTTTGTCCTTTGGATTATAATGAATGAGAGGGGGGAGCTGATCCTGATGAGTACTCTGAGAAACATTTTGAATACCCTGTGAAAGTAACCGCCTCTTCCACTTTAATTCCGGATAATGTCGCCTAATCTTTTAATAATACTATTAAATTACATTTGTTGAGTGCTTTTCATTTTCAATCACAAAGCTATTTCGTACAGGCTTCACAATTATATCATTTAAGATATAAAAGTATGTGTGTTATTGGATTAATTTACCAGATGCCTTTTATAAAGTTTTTGCGCTTAAATCCACTGCGCTACATTTTTGCCCTTTGTTGAAAAACTGTTGAAAAACTTCAAGGCTGAGGGGCCTTGAGGGGGGTCATTTCCTGGTAACTATCATAGCATATATTACAGCCTCAGGAAGTGGCCAGAGAGACAGGGGGGCAGTGAAGAAGACTACAGTGGGGATTGAGATGTAGGTCTGAGATTAATTGTGATATTCCACAGGGAGGCGTGTCTCCTCTTTTCTACTTGGAAGAGATGGGATACCTCCTTCCAGCGAGCCCTCCACCTAGCTACCCAGAGTGCGTCCCAGCCCTTCCCCCAGCCCCAGTTACCACAGCCCTCCTCAAGCTGTGTAAGATGGAGAAGACCTCCGCCGGGTACGGCTTCCACCTCAACGGTATCCAGGGGGTCTGTGGCCAGTACATCAAAGAAGTAAGTACAATGTACAGAGCACCTACTATATCCAATGGGTAGCCAAACGGACAAGAGAATGCATCCCAAATACATGAACTATACAAGACTGTCAATCAGATATGGGAAAGATCAAGGGAACAAAGCACATGCTAACCTCAATTTCATACACTACATGACCAAAAGTATGTGGACACCTGCTCGTCGAACATCTCATTCCAAAATCATGGGCATTAATATGGAGTTGGTCCCCCTTGCTGCTATAACAGCCTCTACTCTTCTGGTAAGGCTTTCCACTAGATGTTGGAACATTGCTGCGGGGACTTGCTTCCATTCAGCCACAAGAGCATTAGTGAGGTCGGGCATTGATGTTGGGCGATTAGGCCTGGCTCGCAGTCGGCGTTCCAATTCATCCCGAAGGTGTTCGATAGGGTTGAGGTCAGGGCTTCTTCCACACCGATGTCAACAAACCGTTTCTGTATGGACCTCGCTTTGTGCACGGGGCATTGCCATGCTGAAACAGGAAAGGGCCTTTCCCAAACTGTTGCCACAAAGTTGGAAGCACAGAATTGTCTAGAATGACATTGTATGCTGTAGTGTTAAGATTTCTCTTGCTCCAGAGTCCAATGGCGGCGAGCTTTACACCACTCCAGCCGACGCTTGGCATTGCGCTTGGTGATCTTAGGCTTCTGTGCGGCTGCTTGGCCATGGAAATCAATTTCATGAATCTCTTGACGAACAGTTCTTGTGCTGACGTTGCTTCCAAAGGCACTCGGATGTCCCATTCTGTGAGCTTGTGTGGCCTACCACTTTGCGGCTGAGACGTTGTCGCTCCTAGACGATTCCATTTCACAATAACAGCACTTACAGTTGACCGGGGCAGCTCTAGCAGGGCAGAAATGTGACGAACTGACTTGCTTGAAAGGTGGCATCCTATGACGGTGCCACGTTGAAAGTCACTGAGCTCTTCAGTAAGGCCATTCTACTGCCAATGTTTGTCTATGGAGATTGCATGGCTGTGTGCTCGATTTTATACACCTGTCAGCAACGTGTGTGGCTGAAATAGCCGAGTCCACTAATTTGAACGGGTGTCCACATACTTTGTGTACCTCTGAATCACTGTCAACTGTTTACATTCCAAACCATTCACAACTCAGCTCACCCCTTGCGGTGTTCTCTCACTTAGGTGGTGAAGGGCGGAGCTGCGGACAGGGCGGGTATGGAGGATGATGACATTGTGGTGGAGGTGGATGGTGTAAACGTGGAGCAGAGCAGCCACGAGCAAGTGGTGGGGTTGATCCGTAAGAGCGGCAGCTCACTGGTGCTCCTAGTGGCTGGGAAGCAGGCCTACCACCACTTCAAATCCAAAGGGGTGGCCATCACACCACAGCTCCTCACACCCGCACCAACATCCAGGTCCCCATCCCCACCCCACTCCCCAGCTCGAAGACACACACCAGCCCAAATAGACACACCAGCCACCCTGGAGGAAGTCAGAGAGGAGGAGGAGGAGGAGGAGGAGGAGGAAGCTAAGCCAGACACCCCACCACCCCAGACACGAGAGAGAGTGAGTGACATAACAGAAATATGCTCGAGTGCCTTGGTAGCTTCTGAACTAGATCCAAATGAGTCTGAATGTATAGACTAAAACCAAAAGTATTCAAAAGCAAGTTAGTATCAATTGTATTTACCCACAATTCTATTGCAGACAATTATTTGACTGTCTTTCTCTCCCTTAGACTCCATCTGTGTCTTCAGCAGCATCATGCTCGAGTGTTGATGAGAGACTCTGAGAAGTCATCAATGAGAAACAACATCCTGACCTTTTCTGTCTCCCATCAACCTTTGCACCATGCAGGATAATGTGGATATCTCTGCATAAAAATTCTGATCAAACTAAATACATTCAAATGACAGTGGCTGTTTTAAGGTATGAATGCAATCGGTTTAAAATAGTAATAAATAGCTATGTGTTTATTGATGTATAATTGCATTGATCAGTTAGATGCCACTGATACCAAACAAGCTTATGGATTCATATGATCTTATTACAAGCACCTGCAATGTAGACAGAGAACACTAGTAATACCAGTTCAATATAGACCGAGAACACTAGTAATACCAGTTCAATATAGACCGAGAACACTAGTAATACCAGTTCAATATAGACGAGAACACTAGTAATACCAGTTCAATGTAGACCGAGAACACTAGTAATACCAGTTCAATGTGTAATACTATAACAAAAACCATATAGTGACATAGGCTACATCTTAATCATAAAGCTGTCTTTTAGATAGCATTTAAATTATTGTCATTTATTAAGTAAATCTGTTTTATTTTAGCGTATCCAAAGAGCCATTGTGTCTTTCTGCTCAGATGTCAAATACTGCTCTCACAAAGATAAAGTATCCAGTCCCAGATCTGTGTCTGTAAGTCATTATTCAGTTATTTTCTGCTTAACTGTTATATTTATAGTGGCATTGCAGTACTTAAAATAAAGGGAACCTAGTAACTAATAACTAACCAATTATTAGCCACATAAATTGGTTTATTCTGAAGCCTTCCCACCTGTGTGAAAGCACAGTAGACTACAGTAGATATTCACACACATTCACCAACAAACAACCCCAGGTACATGACATGTACAGACTGGGCACCATGAAATATGCTAGCCAATAGCATCATGGACATTGGGGGACACATTTCTTCTATAATTCTGATTATTCTGTTTGTCAAAAATAGAGTGTAAACTTCAGGTATTGATGGTCTTTACAACCCCTTCATACAACAAAGCTAGTGTTGCAGTGAAGCTGGTCTGTGCTGTATACTATGTAGTTCTCCTGTGGTCAGATTAATTTAAGGCTAGACAGAACCTCTGTCCAACGGGCCAACAGCACAATGGCACATTCCTATCGTTAGCTACATTGTTTTAGTCATTACCCCCCAACGTTCAAACCCAACATTAGTCCAGCCTTCCAGTCTTCCATGGCTCCTATTCCCCTCCATTGATTCCCCCCCGACACCAATGGTCCACATGGCGACGCATCGACCCTTCCTGATTCAGGAAACACAGGCCAAACCTCTTCTTCTCTCCACCACACAGACGGACCAGAGAAAAAAAATATAAAAAAATAACATCTAAATCCCACAGACTCAAAGTTCAGTTGTGGACACCCCCTGAGCATCCAGGTAAAGGGTCAAGTTCAAAGTGGGGTCAGGGGGTCACGTGCTTCTCGGGTGCCTGTTTGTGGGCGAGGTAGAGGAAAAGGATGCTGGAGAGGGCACTGACGAGGAAGATGACGTCGAACCATCGGTGGTAGAAGTTGAACTGCAGCTCGCCCAGCACCTCGGTCACGATAGAGCGATACTCCCGAGGCATGCTCATCCTCATGAGGAGAACGGACGAGACAATGTACATCCCCTGAGAAAAACAAAAGAGACACCCAGGATGTCAGTTGTCTTCGCACTACTGAGAAAAACAAGAGAGACACCCAGGATGTCAGTTGTCTTCGCACTAACTTATCTAAAGATTGAATACACAACTGATCACAAAAAAAAAGCATTTACACTGAAATATATGCCCTCTGATATATATATACTGACCATGATCTGAGCTAGGACCAGCACTATAACATTGGAGGACTTGCTGCTGGAGATGGCATAGAAGAACTAGAGAGAAACAGAAACTCAAGATCGGTGTTAGGGTACATTGTAACATGCCTAGGTAGACTGATGTTGTGACGTGACTTTAATGTATGACTGTTATTTATCGAATCACCTAACTATGTTTAATTGTCACTCGATTAAATTAATCATGTAACAATTAACTCATTAGGAATTTGGGGCACCACGGAAGAAGTCGTTTAACGAGTTACCATCTCCCGAATTAAACTCTTAGAAGATATACAGTGGGGAGAACAAGTATTTGATACACTGCCGATTTTGCAGGTTTTCCTACTTACAAAGCATGTAGAGGTCTGTAATTTTTATCATAGGTACACTTCAACTGTGAGAGACGGAATCTAAAACAAAAATCCAGAAAATCACATTGTATGATTTTTAAATTAGCATTTTATTGCATGACATAAGTATTTGATACATCAGAAAAGCAGAACTTAATATTTGGTACAGAAACCTTTGTTTGCAATTACAGAGATCATACGTTTCCTGTAGGTCTTGACCAGGTTTGCACACACTGCAGCAGGGATTTTGGCCCACTCCTCCATACAGACCTTCTCCAGATCCTTCAGGTTTCGGGGCTGTCGCTGGGCAATACTGACTTTCAGCTCCCTCCAAAGATTTTCTATTGGGTTCAGGTCTGGAGACTGGCTAGGCCACTCCAGGACCTTGAGATGCTTCTTACGGAGCCACTCCTTAGTTGCCCTGGCTGTGTGTTTCGGGTCGTTGTCATGCTGGAAGACCCAGCCACGACCCATCTTCAATGCTCTTACTGAGGGAAGGAGGTTGTTGGCCAAGATCTCGTGATACATGGCCCCATTCATCCTCCCCTCAATACGGTGCAGTCGTCCTGTCCCCTTTGCAGAAAAGCATCCCCAAAGAATGATGTTTCCACCTGCATGCTTCACGGTTGGGATGGTGTTCTTGGGGTTGTACTCATCCTTCTTCTTCCTCCAAACACGGCGAGTGGAGTTTAGACCAAAAAGCTCTATTTTTGTCTCATCAGACCACATGACCTTCTCCCATTCCTCCTCTGGATCATCCAGATGGTCATTGGCAAACTTCAGACGGGCCTGGACATGCACTGGCTTGAGCAGGGGGACCTTGGCGTGCGCTGCAGGATTTTAATCCATGACGGCGTAGTGTGTTACTAATGGTTTTCTTTGAGACTGTGGTCCCAGCTCTCTTCAGGTCATTGACCAGGTCCTGCCGTGTAGTTCTGGGCTGATCCCTCACCTTCCTCATGATCATTGATGCCCCATGAGGTGAGATCTTGCATGGAGTCCCAAACCGAGGGTGATTGACCGTCATCTTGAACTTCTTCCATTTTCCAATAATTGCGCCAACAGTTGTTGCCTTCTCACCAAGCTGCTTGCCTATTGTCCTGTAGCCCATCCCAGCCTTGTGCAGGTCTACAATTCTATCCCTGATGTCCTTACACAGCTCTCTGGTCTTGGCCATTGTGGAGAGGTTGGAGTCTGTTTGATTGAGTGTGTGGACAGGTGTCTTTTATACAGGTAACAAGTTCAAACAGGTGCAGTTAATACAGGTAATGAGTGGAGAACAGGAGGGCTTCTTAAAGAAAAACTAACAGGTCTGTGAGAGCCGGAATTCTTACTGGTTGGTAGGTGATCAAATACTTATGTCATGCAATAAAATGCAAATTAATTACTTAAAAATCATACAATGTGATTTTCTGGATTTTTGTTTTAGATTCTGTCTCTCACAGTTGAAGTGTACCTAACTAACTAAATAATAACACAATACAAACACACACATAGGTTATTGATTACTAACGTAATACAATGAAAACAGGTCCTTAGTGGACTGGAATAACAATAGCATGAATGCTTGGGTAGAAGGAGGGTCAGAGTGGAAGGGAGAGACAGAGATTCAAACTATCGTGGTTACTTTGGAAACTACGCTGACGGAAATACAAATGCTTAAAACCCCACTAAATGCTCATTCGGATTAGAAATGCAACATGTGTTTACGTGTAGCTGTCCTCGATAGTTGAGTTGAGGATGTAGGATTCTGGTTTGCCCACCAGAGATCCCAATGACCTTGGTAGAGTTTCTGGTCATAGTTGTGGTTAGAATGGACACGTCAGATGTACCAGCGGTTGTCTGAGAGGGATTGTCCTCTCCTCTCGTGTCTTTAGTGAAAGTTCTCTAGACGACTATACATGCCAGCTGCAGACTGAAATGATAAGGTCTAGTGCATTGTCTTCTTCTTCACCTCGTGTAGAGGTTGAGAGTTTCAGTTTCTCAATTTCAAACGTGTGGACTAAGGTCTCACGTTTTCTGGTATTTCTGGTCTAACCATTTTGTAACGTTTAGCTTCAGCTTCACGCTTCTTGGTCTTGTAGAAATTCAACCATTTGCAACATCCGGCTTATACCGTAGTATGCTTGGTCTTCCTTTGGTAATGGAGTTGTAGTTTTAAACCATTTTGTAAAGTTTAGCTCACGCTTCACGTCTGCTGGTCTAGTAGAGTGTCAACCATTTTAAGCCGTGGGCTTCCTGGTCTGAGGTAAATTTCGTCACGAGGCTATTTATGCACTCGGGGTAAAAGGGGTGTTCCATCACTTCCTTTGTCTCACAGGGAAGTTTCCTCTCCCAATACTGCATGGCACGGAAAAGAATGTTTCTGCAAGGAATTTACGACCGGTCATAAAACTGGCCCCCAGAAAAGGGGGTGTTCAAACCTTTGCCTAGACGGCATCTATGATCCTCAGCCCATGAGGGCAAGTCATGGCACTGACTACTTCCTGTCTGTAGTTGGCTTACCTTGGTGAGTGTGATGAGAAGGCCTCTAATAGAGGTGACGATGATGATGCCCACCAGGATGAAGGAGATGTGCTGAGACCAGAACTTTACCTGCCGAGGAAAGGATATGTAAGGAAAACTAGAGCAACAATAGAACACACCAATACAACTTACTACTATTTCCATTTGGAATTATCACGTAAAGGTGAAGATTCAGTACAAATGGACACTTTAATAAAATGACAACCATTAACATTACTGGAGACAACTTGTACGACATTTGACTGTACAGGTGTGTGTGTGCCGTGTTTGTGTGCGCATGAGTAGCAGAAGTCACATCAAACTGAATGCCTAGGTAGTTAACAGTGATCTCAATTCCTCTTGTCACTGGATCAGTCTTCCCAACACGGTCAAATACAATGTTAATGGTGGCCTTAGAGGGAGAAAAAACAAGGGTTACTACAGATATAGTTTTGGGGACTGATGTGTATATGACAACAAACTGACTGTATGTGAAGTATAAGGTCATATTGTTTGAAAGCAAAAACAATATGGGTAGAATAACAAATGTTTTGAAATACAGACGCAATAAATGATACTAAATAAAGATCAAAAGACACTGAATATTCTCTAAACTGACAGACACCAAACTCAAACTTAATTTTTTTTCATTTGTTTCTAAGGCTGTCTAGCAGGTGAACCAGTAGCTAGTCGGGCCGAGAAGAATCAAGTCTCAGTCAGACTATGTCTGTAACGCTCACCATAAAGATTTTCCACACACAGTAGATAGAGAAGAAATAACCCAGGAAGTTGAAGTATTTCCCCTGGAATGTCTTGGAGTATTCAATCCGCTCCTACAGACCAGGAAAGCGTGAATAGGGGAACAAAGACACATAACAATAGCCTTAACCCAAAACACTACACATCATATATATATATATATATACACTACCGTTCAAAAGTTTGGGGTCACTTAGAAATGTCCTTGTTTTCAAAAGAAAAGCAATTTTTTTGTCCATTAAAATAACATCAAATTGATCAGAAATACAGTGTAGCAAGCAAGTTTATTTATACAGTGGGGAAAAAAGGTATTTACTCAGCCACCAATTGTGCAAGTTCTCCCACTTAAAAAGATGAGAGAGGCCTGTAATTTTCATCATAGGTACACGTCAACTATGACAGACAAAATGAGAAAAAAAATCCAGAAAATCACATTGTAGGATTTTTTATGAATTTATTTGCAAATTATGGTGGAAAATAAGTATTTGGTCAATAACAAAAGTTTCTCAATACTTTGTTATATACCCTGACACAGGTCAAACGTTTTCTGTAAGTCTTCACAAGGTTTTCACACACTATTTTCCTCAATTTGTCTGTCATAGTTGACGTGTACCTATGATGAAAATTACAGGCCTCTCTCATCTTTTTAAGTGGGAGAACTTGCACAATTGGTGGCTGAGTAAATACTTTTTTTCCCCCACTGTATAGCACAATTCATACATCGAAACAATTCAATGTGCTTTACAAAGATGTTTATCAAAAATAATGAAAACATCATAATAATAAAAAAACTATAAAAAAACAATACAAAAAAACATAAAGATTATAAATTAAAAATGGGATAAAAACATAGGAAGCTATAAGGCTAAACAGTGTGGTTAAGTTTAAGTGCTCAGTCGTAGGCACGTGAAAAGAGAAGTGTTTTTAACCTGGATTTAAAAATGGATAAGTTTGGGGCACATCTAAGATCTTCTGGTAGTTTATTCCAGTTGTGTACAGCATAAGTGCTAAACGCAGCTTCTCCATGTTTAGTTTGGCCTCTGGGCTCTACTAGCTGACCTGTGGTCATGGATCTAAGAGCCCTGCTCTGTTTATATTCTTCAAACATATCAGACATGTACTCAGGTCCTAAACCATTCAAAGATTTATAAACTAAAAGCACCACTTTGAAATCAATTCTGTAACTGACTGGAAGCCTATGTAAAGATTTAAGAACCAGAGTGATGTGCTCCGTTCTCTTGGTCCTGGTTAACATTCTAGCAGCTGCATTCTGAATGAGCTGCAGCCGGAAGGTGGTGAGTGACTCCGCTGTCCTGGCGTCGTGAGGGAGCTTGTTCCACCATTGGGGTGCCAGAGCAGCGAACAGTTTTGACTGGGCTGAGCGGGAACTATGCTTCCGCAGAGGTAGGGGAGCCAGCAGGCCAGAGGTGGATGAACGCAGTGCCCTCGTTTGGGTGTAGGGACTGATCAGAGCCTGAAGGTACGGAGGTGCCGTTCCCCTCACAGCTCCGTAGGCAAGCACCATGGTCTTGTAGCAGATGCGAGCTTCAACTGGAAGCCAGTGGAGTGTGCGGAGGAGCGGGGTGACGTGAGAGAACTTGGGAAGGTTGAACACCAGACGGGCTGCGGCATTCTGGATGAGTTGTAGGGGTTTAATGGCACAGGCAGGGAGCCCGGCCAACAGCGAGTTGCAGTAATCCAGACGGGAGATGACAAGTGCCTGGATTAGGACCTGTGCCGCTTCCTGTGTAAGGCAGGGTCGTACTCTCCGAATGTTGTAGAGCATGAACCTACAGGATCGGGTCACCGCCTTGATGTTAGCGGAGAACGACAGGGTGTTGTCCAGGGTCACGCCAAGGCTCTTCGCACTCTGGGAAGAGGACACAACGGAGTTGTCAAACGTGATGGCGAGATCATGGAACGGGCAGTCCTTCCCCGGGAGGAAGAGCAGCTCCGTCTTGCCGAGGTTCAGCTTGAGGTGGTGATCCGTCATCCATACTGATATGTCTGCCAGACATGCAGAGATGCAATTCGCCACCTGGTTATCAGAAGGGGGAAAGGAGAAGATTAGTTGTGTGTCGTCAGCGTAGCAATGATAGGAGAGGCCATGTGAGGATATGACAGAGCCAAGTGACTTGGTGTATAGCGAGAATAGGAGAGGGCCTAGAACTGAGCCCTGGGGGACACCAGTGGTGAGAGCACGTGGTGCGGAGACAGCTTCTCGCCACGCCACTTGGTAGGAGCGACCGGTCAGGTAGGACGCAATCCAAGAGTGAGCCGCGCCGGAGATGCCCAGCTCGGAGAGGGTGGAGAGGAGGATCTGATGGTTCACAGTATCAAAGGCAGAATTACACAAGTATTGGTCTTCACAAAGTTCGCTGATTCAGTGTTATGAGATATTTTTGTCAGATGTTACTATGGTATACTGAAGTATAATTACAAGCATTCCATAAGTGTCAAAGGCTTTTATTGACAATTACAGTGGGGAATAAAAGTATTTAGTCAGCCACCAATTGTGCAAATTCTCCCACTTAAAAAGATGAGAGAGGCCTGTAATTTTCATCATAGGTACACGTAAACTATGACAGACAAAATGAGAAAGAAAAATCCAGAAAATCACATTGTAGGATTTTTTTATGAATGTATTTGCAAATTATGGTGGAAAATAAGTATTTGGTCAATAACAAAAGTTTCTCAATACTTTGTTATATACCCTTTGTTGGCAATGACACAGGTCAAACGTTTTCTGTAAGTCTTCACAAGGTTTTCACACACTGTTGCTGGTATTTTGGCCCATTCCTCCATGCAGATCTCCTCTAGAGCAGTGATGTTTTGGGGCTGTCGTTGGGCAACACGGACTTTCAACTCCCTCCAAATATTTTCTATGGGGTTGAGATCTGGAGACTGGCTAGGCCACTCCAGGACCTTGAAATGCTTCTTACGAAGCCACTCCTTCGTTGCCCGGGCGGTGTGTTTGGGATCATTGTCATGCTGAAAGGACCCAGCCACGTTTCATCTTCAATGCCCTTGCTGATGGAAGGAGGTTTTCACTCAAAAATCTCACGATACATGGCCCCATTCATTCTTTCCCTTTACACGGATCAGTCGTCCTGGTCCCTTTGCAGAAAAAACAGCCCCAAAGCATGATGTTTCCACCCCCATGCTTCACAGTAGGTATGGTGTCCTTTGGATGCAACTCAGCATTCTTTGTCCTCCAAACACGACGAGTTGAGTTTTTACCAAAAAAGTTCTATTTTGGTTTCATCTGACCATATGACATTCTCCCAATCCTCTTCTGGATCATCCAAATGCACTCTAGCAAACTTCAGACGGGCCTGGACATGTACTGGCTTAAGCAGGGGGACACGTCTGGCACTGCAGGATTTGAGTCCCTGGCGGCGTAGTGTGTTACTGATGGTAGGCTTTGTTACTTTGGTCCCAGCTCTCTGCAGGTCATTCACTAGGTCCCCCTGTGTGGTTCTGGGATTTTTGCTCACCGTTCTTGTGATCATTTTGACCCCACGGGGTGAGATCTTGCGTGGAGCCCCAGATCGAGGGAGATTATCAGTGGTCTTGTATGTCTTCCATTTCCTAATAATTGCTCCCACAGTTGATTTCTTCAAACCAAGCTGCTTACCTATTGCAGATTCAGTCTTCCCAGCCTGGTGCAGGTCTACAATGTTGTTTCTGGTGTCCTTTGACAGCTCTTTGGTCTTGGCCATAGTGGAGTTTGGAGTGTGACTGTTTGAGGTTGTGGACAGGTGTCTTTTATACTGGTAACAAATTCAAACAGGTGCCATTAATACAGGTAACGAGTGGAGGACAGAGGAGCCTCTTAAAGAAGAAGTTACAGGTCTGTGAGAGCCAGAAATCTTGCTTGTTTGTAGGTGACCAAATACTTATTTTCTACCATAATTTGCAAATAAATTCATTAAAAATCCTACAATGTGATTTTCTGGATTTTTTTTTCTCATTTTGTCTGTCATAGTTGACGTGTACCTATGATGAAAATTACAGGCCTCTCTCATCTTTTTAAGTGGGAGAACTTGCACAATTGGTGGCTGACTAAATACTTTTTTTCCCCACTGTATAAAAAAATTATATCATTAATTATCTTTCTCTCTTACTCTCACCGTTTCTTCTTGCTGACGATCATGTCCATGGTCTGAAGAAGTCTCCTCTCCAAGACAAGAATATCACTCTGTCACATTCCTGTAGATAAAGATGTAATGCATCACACAAGCATACATGTAGCGAGGGTACTAAGTTTACTGGTGAATAAAAGGGTATGTCATTTAGGAGTGACGAGTAGAGTACTGTATGTGAGGAGTAGAGTAGTAGGTGTCTATGGGGAGTTAGAGAACGGGATTGTAGGTAACGTAGTTGTTTAATGGTGTTTTTGACTATACAGACTTAGTACACTAACCGTAGGAAGTAGGACATGTAGGTGTAAGGGCAGTTGACAGCACCAAAGCCAGATAGTAGAGCCATCAGAGTGACCCCTATGACCCCAACTAGACTGATCAGCTGCTCAATGGACAGGATACCTGATGTACAGAGATAGGCATAGAATGTAACATTATGTTCAATCACTGTTACAATCCAGTCCCTTCAGATCTATTAGAGGTGCGTATGAGTAGGGGTTGATTTGGAATAGGGCCTTACACACAGCAGGGCTTGACATTAACTTTTTTTGCCACTTGTCCTTTGTACAAGTAGGACTGATTCTTTACTTGTCTGAAAGCTCAAGTCACTTGCTCCCCCCCAAAAAAGGTCTGTAACACCATGGGCCAAAAAGGTGTTGTATGAGGCAAAGAACCACTTCACAAAATAACATTAATTATGATCACTGGTATTGACAATGGAAGGCTGCTGGTCTCTGATCCCATGTATTATACAGTATCTCTTGCCGTTGTGGCCTTGAACAAGGCACTTAACCCCCCACAAAGTAAAATACTGCACTGATAGGCTACTTTATAAAACACATGTGGTCCGTCAACCCTCCATCTGGAGAGCTACTGGGTGTGAAGGCTTTTGATCCAACCCTGCTCAACACACCAGTCAGCTTGTCAAGGTCCTGTTGAGCAGCTGATTTTTTCCAATGTGGTGTGTTCGAGCAGAGCTGAAGCAAAAGCCTGCACACCCAGTAGCTCTCCTGGAATCACATGGAGGATGGTTGGCCAAGCTGCAACATTAAAATTACAACCAAATACTTTATGTCTTTATAAAATAATTCCCTCATTCAATGAACCAGGGATCAAATGGCTAAGGTGGGCGAGGTAGCTAGGTATGATGTAGGTTAAAATATTCAGTGTTCAGGGGAGATCTTGACAGCATAGGAGTTACTTGTCAATTAGGCTATTCTATTTTTGTAACTTCGTCAGAATTACATGGCCAGTATTGAATAGAAGAGAATGCTAGCCAATTTTGAGAGCTTAAGAGACAGTTTCACAACTGTAAGAAAAGAAAAAAAATCCATTGAGCAGCTGAGTATGCAGCATTGGTTTCATCAACTGTGCACGCGTATCAACTGCGTGTCGGCCATTTGCGGTTATACACGAGTGCCGGTGAAAAGTTATTTTAGGACATCGGACATGACAATGACATTAATACACACTAATAGTTAGACATTAATTCATGCTAATAGCCAAATAAATAAAAAGTTCTACATTTGCTTTATGAGTGGTGCGTGACCCTGGGGTGGCAACACATACATTCTAAGTGATTTCTGATTGTTTGATACTGTTAAATTCAACTTCAACCAAGAAATCATTTTCAGCATTTTCATACATTTAAGCATTTCCTGCACTAATTTGAGGTCATTTCCACACTGCAATGTAGGGCTGCACTATATGGGCAAACAATCTAGGCCTTATTTTTAATCAAATGTTGCAATTGTGATTTGACTAGCGATTTAGAGCAAAACACTTGGGTGAACTGTTGGAATCATGGAAATTGAATGATTATTCTAATTCTATAGTTAGAATATAATAGTGGGCACTTTGAATACAGTGTTGTTTGACATGACAACGAATGAAAATGCCAGGAGTTATTGTGACAGGGTAGGAACACAGTGTTAATAAGTGTTTCTTAGGGGACCCTATAATCTTTGGCTACATTGAATGTTTTGTCTTAGCTACTTCATGTAGCTAACATATTCATGCTTTGTGTATTCCTCTTTTATTTAGAAGATACTGTTGCACAAACAACATGCTGATTTAAGTCTACACCATCACTGGTATTATCAGGCTGTATAGCAGGGTTCTCCAACTGGCGGCTGGTTTTATTTGGCCCCCCAGGTTTTCTGTTGGACATAAAAGACTGTAAAAACACCAGGGAATCAGCTCCAAGTGTGACGACCCTCCCACTCTGTCTACCGTATTCTCTCTTTGCTCTTGTTTCCTTATTAGGATGCCGGTGGGCGGAGTTGGGAGGGTCGTCAGCTACATGGGAAACACCTGGGCCGGGTGTGTCCCAACATACATGGACCTCTTCCACATTCATTGAGAAAGACTCTCTCCAGGCAGCTACTTTGACTTTGGTTGTGGTATTTTTGTGGTTTTTTGGTTGTTGCTTTGGCACCTCTCAACACCTTTCCATATTACATTTATGCATGCAAACACTCACTTACACTACTGATGACTGATTACACACACACCATTGTTATTTGATTTAGTTTACTTTAGTTAATAAATATATACTCTGAGTATTCCTTGTCTCCACGTGTCTCCCTTTTGTTACGAACTTGAGCCGGTTCGTGACAAGTGGGGGTTCGTCCGGGATCTTGAACTGGTTGTGTTTGGGAGAACGTGGAGTTAATGTCCAATTCTGTAGGGTCTTTCTTTGTAAATTTTGTTAGTTTGTTTGAGTTTGATAGGCCCAGTATTGGTTGCCTTTGGGTTGTGTACTGCGTTGGAGAGAGTACATTGGTTAGTTTCCAGGCCCTGCCCAGCCTGGAAACTCTTGCTCTACTCGCTGTTGGGACATCGGTCGGAGGTGAGTACAATCGGCTGTGTACCTCAGTGGGAGATTGGGTAGGGTAGTGACATTTGCTACCCGGAGCTATAGCTTTTTCCCCTGATAGGCTTAGTGACGTGTTTTGTTGTGGGATACGTTGGGCATGGTTAAATGTTTGTTATTTTTGTGTGGTGTCTGTGGACTGAGCAGTTGTCTCGGGGGCACATCCGTGGCTGGGGAATCTACCAGCGTGCTGGGGGTTTAATTCCTTGCCAGCGGGCTACAGTGCGTAATTACCCACCGCGAATCTGCACGAAGACTAGGGTTGAGTTATTGTAGGTTTTGGGGAAGCTCCATATCCCATCTCTCTTCTGTGGTGCTCGGTGTGATTGTCATTTCTCTTGTGTCTGGTGTGCTCAGCAGAGGGGTTGAGCGAGATTATTATGATATATATATATATATATAAAAAATGTGTTTCCTGATTATGGCGTCTAATGTAGACGAGTTCATTCGCTTTCCATCAGAAGAACTGTTAGAATTATGTACTAAAGAACAGCTGTTGAAGGTTGCTGAACACTACAAGGTTGAAATTAGTGATAAACGTCTAAAAAATTCTATTAGGTTAATATTGAAGGCCAATTTGATGGAGAGTGGTATTCTTGAAGTTACCACTGGGGCAGCCTCTGCTGAGGACTCGTCGTCTCCCCGATATGTTACAATGACCGCTCCATCGGTTAGTCATAGTAGTCTTCTTTTTGAACAGCAGAAAGAACTGCTTCTGTTACAGCTAGAGCATGAACAAGCTAAAATGGAGCATGATCATGTAAAATATGAAAGGGAATTGGAATTTAAACAGGATATGGAGCGTGCTAAAATCAAGCTGCAACAAGAGCGACTAGAGTTGGTTAGGGAAGGAAAGCTCTCAGGGGAGAGTTTGCTCTGGGAAGGTGATCCAGAGTTACCTAGGGGTCGTTCCTCTTTTGGTCGTAATCCAGACACATTTGAAATTGTTGGGAATTTACGGTTGTTGCCCCAGTTTAATGAAAAGGACCCGGAGACATTCTTTTCGTTGTTTGAGCGTGTTGCTAACGCTAGGAGTTGGCCTGATTCTGATCGCACTTTGATGTTGCAGTGTGTGCTGACTAGTAAAGCGCAAGAAGCATATTCAGCTCTTAGTGTAGCCGACAGTGTTAGTTATGATAAGGTTAAAACGGCTGTGTTACAGAGTTACAAATTGGTCCCTGAGGCTTACCGCCAACGATTTAGAACTTTAAAAAGGGATGATCAGCAGACTCATGTTGAGTTTGCGTGAATATTATCTTCACAGTTTAATCGCTGGTGTTCCGCCTCTGCAGTTATGACTTTCCAAGGGCTGTGTGATCTGATTATGTTAGAACAATTTAAGGACACAATCCCTGATCGTATAGCGACGTACATTAACGAACGAAAAATAAAGACTGTTGCTGAAGCTGCGGTTTTGGCAGATGAATATGTGTTGACTCACAAAAATGTTTTTGCAGAACCCCGTATTCGGAGTGAGTGGGGGCGTTCGCAGAGATTTGGGCCTCGCTCGCCGAGATACTTCGGTTCCCGGGCAGAGTTTCATTCAACTAGGGTTGAGCCTGATACCCGTGGTAAAACTGACTTTGGTCAAGTGTGTCACTACTGTCAAGAATTAGGTCATTGGAAAAATGAATGTCCGATTCTTAGGTCTAGGGGTAAATTCAGTACAGGTGCTTATGGTAAATCGAGTCCTACAGCGTTAGCAGCGCCTGTTCCACATCAGTTCACTCCTGACGCATTGTCTCATGCCCAGAGCCATGTGAAAGGCTATATTGATCCCGACTATTTACCTTTCGTTACGGAGGGTTTTGTGTCTGTTAGGAAGTAAGAACCTAGTGCCAGTAAAGATCCTAAGAGACACAGGTGCCTCTGAATCATTTGTGTTGGAATCTGTGTTACCCTTCTCTGCGGAGACTGATTCGGGGAATAGTGTTCTAATTAGGGGAATAGGTTTGAACACTCCGTCAGTTCCATTGCATAAACTGATGTTGGATTGTGGACTGGTGAAAGGTGAGGTTGTTGTGGGGGTGCGTCCTTCATTGCCTATTGAGGGTATTGACGTGATCCTTGGAAATAACTTGGCTGGGGAGCGTGTGTGGCCTATCGTGTTTCCATCTTTAGTGGTTTCCACTAAGCCTTCAATTGTAGGGATTCCTGATGAGAGTGCGCAGAATTTCCCAGAGGTGTTCTCTGCGTGTGCAGCGACGCGTTCTATGATCCATGACGTCTTGGTCACGGAACTGGCTAACGAGAATACCACAAAGAAGTCTGTTACTGTTTTCCCTGTTATCCCGTTATCTGTATCCCGCTCCGATTTAATCGAGGCGCAACGGACTGACCCTACATTAGAAGAGTTGCGGGACCAAATTGTGCCTGTGGAACAGTTGGGAGATGTCGCACAGGGCTATTTTCTCCAAGAGGAGGTCCTGATGAGAAAGTGGATGTCTCATGGTAGTTGTTTTCTAGGGGAGGCGATTAGTCAGGTTGTGGTACCAGTTAAGCTTCGTGAGTTGGTGCTGACAACTTCTCACAACGACGTTGCTGGGCATATGGGTGTGAGAAAAACCTACAATCGCATATTACGACATTTCTGTTGGCCAAGACTAAAGAGGGATGTTTCTGACTTCATCAAAACTTGTCACACCTGTCAATTAACTGGTAAACCTAATCAAGCTATTAAGCCGGTACCACTGTTCCCTATTCCTGTACTCAGTAAACCTTTTGAGTATCTGATTATTGACTGTGTTGGTCCTCTGCCTCGTTCTAGAAAGGGTAGTAATTATTTGTTGACTGTGATGTGTCAGACCACTAGGTTTCCTGCTGCCTATCCTCTCCGGTCTATCACGACTAAGTCTGTGTTAAAAGCTTTGACTCAGTTTCTCTCACTGTTTGGAATCCCTAAGGTCATTCAAAGTGATCAAGGATCTAATTTCACCTCTAATCTCTTTGGTCAGGTTCTCCAACAACTCCATATTAAACATAACTTGTCTAGCGCCTATCATGCCCAAAGTCAAGGAGCACTGGAACGTTTCCATCAAACACTTAAGTCTTTGTTGAGAGCTTATTGTACTGAGATGGATAAGGATTGGGAGGAGGTGTTGCCTTGGTTACTGTTAGCTGCTAGGGAGGTTTCACAGGAGAGCACAGGTTTGAGTCCAAATGACCTAGTGTTTGGACATAGGGTGCGTGGGCTTTTATCTGTTCTCCAGGATGACTGGAAGTCTCCCAAGCCTCCTCAGTCCCTGTTATCATATGTGTGTGATTTTCGGCGACGCTTGTATGCCGCTGGTGAAATGACTTTAGAGAAGCTATCATCTTCACAGGACAGGATGAAGAGCATATATGATCGCCGAGCTGAGCCTCGTCACTTTAGTCCAGGTGATCAGGTTCTGGCTCTGCTGCCAATTGTTGGTTCTCCTTTTCAAGCCAAGTTTCAAGGTCCATATACAGTGGTGCGCCAGTACACTGAGCAAAATTATCTAGTTGCCACTCCAGAACAGAGGAAAGCACACCAACTGTGCCATGTCAATTTGTTAAAACCCTATTATGCACGTTCCTCTGAGACTGAACAGGGGGGGTCTACAGAGGACAGTAAGGCAGTTATTTTGGCTGATACTGTTTATTCCCTGGGTTCTGGTCATGCTAGGTCTGTGCAGGAGCAGGAAGATGTTTCTGGACCCGACGATTGCATACTGCAGGGTAGATTGAACAATTCAGAGACACTGGAGATTTTAGATAGCCTTCTTACTCATCTACCTGTTGATGGGCGGAAAGAGATGGTTGGTTTGATTCTGAGATTTCCAGGGTTGTTTTCTGATACACCTACACGTACAAACTTAATAGAACATGATATTGACATTGGAGATGCTGACCCCCATCCATGATTTACATTTTGGAAATCTGTTTCCAAGTATTCCCAAGCATAATAGAGAGATGTGATTGTATACAAATAATAATAATTGATTGGATTTATATAGCACTTTTCTAACAACTGAGGTACTCAAAGCGCTTTACATAGTTGGGGGAAACTCACCTCATCCACCAACAAAGTGTAGCATCCACCTTAGTGACGCAGAGTGACCATTTTTGCACCAGAGTTTTCACCACACAGTAGCTATCAGGTGGAGAGGTGAGGAGTGACATATGCCAATTAGGAATGAGGGGGATGATTAGGTGGCCATGATGGAATGTGGCTAGGTTGGGAATTTAGCCATGACACCGGGGTGAACAACCCTACTCTTACAATATGCGCCATGGGATTTTGAATGACCACAGAGACACCCGTTTTAAAGTCTCATCCGAAAGACGGCACCCTACGCAGGACAGTGTTCCCAAAAGTAATCAAGGTTTGAAATGATTGATTTAGTCAAATATTATATCTGTTTAGGCTTCTTGCAGTCTGGCCCCCCGACCATCCAGTCAATAATCTAGTTGATGATCCCTGCTGTATAGCTAGTTACGTTTGCTCTGACTCAGTACATTTATTAGCTAGCTTGTCCATTCTGACATAATTTAGTCTATATTCTTCTTGTCCGACTTTTTTTTTTACTTGTCCTGGGCAAGCGTTAATGTCGAGCCCTGCACAGCAGTGAGAGAGTGAGAATAGGGAGAGGGGGGAGGGTAGGGACTCACCGTGTTTGGGACTGAGAATGGGGAAAGGGTCCCCCAACTTCCAGAAGAAATACATGAAGGTAAACCAGACGACACAGGCAAAGAGCAACTTCTGTCTCTGCACTGAACACAAACACACAATATACACTTCAGAGACTGCATGTGAGAATCCCCAGCAAGAGAGCACCTATCATACACCGTAGCATCAAACATGCAAGGATCAATTAATTTATGCTACAGCTGGACTAATATGAACAAAATGTCACTCACACAGGCGGATGTTGCTGACGACAAAGTAGCCGATGTAAAATGGCACCACGAAAATTAGAACCAGTAGAATCACATACAGGTTGAACTTCCAGTGGAAATACCTGGAACTGAGGGACACAGATACAAGAACGTATATGACACATCAGCTATGTTAGCTGGTTGACGGAGAGCAAAGTATCATACTGAATAAACGTGGTAACGTAAAGATTGAATTAAACCATTGTACTTACCTAGTTTCTAGGGCACCCAGTATCTCAAAGATGATAAGCTCAAACATGGTGCAGGAGAAGGCAAAGGTGATGGAGAACACCACCTGGACCACATACTGCCGTACCTGTTGACCGGAACATGACCATAGGGTTAGATTACGCTGTAGGTGCGGTCATAAAAGATCACTACTGTCTAAGCACCCATGCTGATGTATCAGTAGGTTTCTGTTTCATGCTGGTTCTCACAACTGGTCCTATAGGCAGGTCCAGGAACAGAATGACACCAAGCTATCTAGCTACAGAAATAAAGGCAAGGCAAGTAGACTAGCTAAATGTCATTTTCCACATTTTCTTGTGTTACAGCCTGAATAAATAAAAAAATAAAAAATTGTCACTGGCCTACACACAATACCCCATAATGTCAAAGTGGAATTATGTTTATTGAAGTTTTTTACAAATTAATTTAAAATGAAAAGTATTTCATCAATAAGTATTCAACCCTTTTGTTAGTGCAAGCCTAAATAAGTCCAGGAGTAAAAAGTTTCTTAACAAGTCATATAATAAGTTGCATGGACTCATAATTTTTTTGCAATAATAATTTAGTGTTTTTTGAATGACTACCTCATCTCTGTACCCCACACATACAATTATCTGTAAGGTCCCTCAGTCAAGCAGTGAATTTCAAACAAAGACCAGGAAGTTTTCCAATGCCTCGCAAAGAAGGGCACCTATTGGTTGATGGGTTAAAAAAAAACAGCAGACATTGAATATCCCTTTTGTCCTGAAAACAAACTGTTATGTTTGCTTGTAATCATTAAGGACTGGGTAGTTTTTCAGGATAAAAAAGAAACGGAATGGAGCTAAGCACAGGCAAAATCCTAGAGGAAAACCTGGTTCTGTCTGCTTCCACCAGACACTGAGAGATGAATTCAACTTTCAGAAGGACAATAACCTAAAACACATAGCCAAATCTACACTGGAGTTACTTAACCTGAAGACAGTGAATGTTCCTGAGTAGCCAAGTTACAGTTTTGACTTGAATCTACTTGAAAATCTATGGCAAGACCTGAAAATGGTTGTCTAGCATTGATCAACAACCAATTTGCCAGAGCTTGAAGAATTTTGAAAAGAATAATGGGCAAATATTGCACAATCCAGGTTTGGAAAGCTCTTAGAGACTTACCCAGAAAGACTCACAGCTGTAATCGTTTCCAAAGGTGCTTCTACAATTTATTGACTCAGGGATGTGAATTCTTATGTAAATGAGAAGTATGTATTTCATTTTCAATACATTTGCTAAAATGTCTAAAAACATCTTCACAACTTTGTCATTATGGGGTATTGTGTGTATAATTTTGAATTCAGGCTGTAACGCAATAAAATGTGGAATAAGTCAAGGGGTATGAATACTTTCTGAAGGCACTGTAGCAGTATTTGTGTAGTTAGTAACTAATATAACATACCTCATAGTCTTTGAACAGCTGCCGCACGAAGAACAGCCACCCAAAGCCAAAGAACAGCACCTGGGAAGAGAGTTGGAAGATTTTCCCGTTAGATAACTTGCACCAGACAGTGTATGTTCAAACATCCTAGCTGGCTAAGCAACAAGATCTAACAAACGTTAGTTCTTACTGTACCTGTAAAGTGAACATGATCACTGAATCCATAAGAAACGACATTTTGATCAGGAAACCACGGCCTAACATCTATAGAATACTTCCAGTTCAAATATTCTACATTCAGTTCATGTCTAACACAAATACAAATATCAACTAACACGTGAAAACGTGGTTATTTTGGTGTTATTTGCATTGAGTAAACGCGTAGTTGATCTGTCAACTTGCTGGACTGTGGTGTACGTCATCAGAATCAGCGGGAAAAGCCCATTCCGTCGCAATAATAAGACGTTCAAAATGCCTTTGGACGGAGAGGAAGAGGCGAAGCGAGAGGTTTCACTCTCGCCAAAATCTGTCCAAAATAAGCCTGATGTGTTTCTATGGGTTTATGTTGGGACAACGACTCCCATTGCTAGGGCGGAGACATGAGCATTTCATCATTATATAGGGATCTCTGCTTTGGATGGTTTATCAAATTTAAAGGGATAGTTCACCCAAATAGCAAATTACATCTTGGCATGTTCGAACTGATCACTTTTGTCAAGTCGGTGACCATCGTTGGTCACGGCTTTCAAAGTGTGTTGCATTATGGTTATAAATATGTTCAGACTTGCGACTAAATATCGACTGCATGAACTTGACAAAAATCATGTGATCAAAGGTCATGCAGTTTTTCTATGAAGTCGCCAACTGCACCATGCAGCCATCACCTGCATTATGGGAGACACTATTTGTCAACCAATCATTAGGGTGTTTTTGTTCGACCCACGCAAACGTGGCTAAAGACGTGACTGAAACAGAAACCAACTTTGCCTTGATTCTAAAGCAGCAGGGGTTACAATTGAAAGTGAAATTTAATTGTACATGTTATACAGAAAAACCTTTCTAAACAATAGCAGCTATGTTGACACTGACATGTTGATCTGAGCCTTGCTGTTGGAAAACCACTACAGTGTCCGACTTTCGGCAGATGCACCTCCCCCGACTTTACTCGCCGACTTTCATCTACAGTCGGTTTCGTTAGGCTTACTGCTCAAACACACCCATTGATATGTGGGAACTCCTTCAAGACTGTTGGAAAAGCATTCCTCATGAAGCTGGTTGAGAGAATGCCAAGAGTGTGCAAAGCTGTCATCAAGGCAAAGGGTGGCTATTTGAAGAATCTCAAATATATAATATATTTTGATTTGCTTAACACTTTTTGGGTTACTACATGATTCCATATGTGTTATTCCATAGTTTTGATGTCTTCACTATTATTCTACAATGTAGAAAAGAAAAACCCTTGAATTCTGGCTCACGCTCACCACACTGACAATGGTCATCAGCCCTATACTGTGTAGGGTCCTAACTTCAGTAACCACATCCTCACCCCTTGTACACAGGAAGTGGAGGCTCAAGTACACTTCTGTTATTTCTGCCATAGAGGCTCTGCAATGGGAGACTGTGTGTGCTCACTGTATCCATGACAATAGAGCAACCATCTTGTGGTTAAGCGTGTGGTTAAGCGTATGGTTTTATGTAAAAGAGAAAAACCCATGGTAGCACTAATGTGAGAGAGAAGAGGGAGAGAGAGAGATACAAGGCTATAGTGCATCGTAAAACAGTATGATTGAGAGAGGAAACAGTCCTACCTAGCTGACACAGACTTCATCGGACCAGCTTCAGGGACAAATGAAGCCCCATCATACCATAGCCTTCCTCACTCTCCAGCTCCTCTCCATAGGTAAGAAAAATGGATTGATTGTCTTACGATGACCTATTTACTTTCAATTTCCACTAATATAAACATCTCCTCCTTCCTCCCTACAGAGATCCCAGAGGTGTTGGGTGTGGCTGAGACAAGGACGGCCATTGAGGGTCAGTCCATCATTTTGACCTTACCTAGTGAGCAGATTGAACCGCAAAGTCAGGTTGAATGGAGATACAGCCAACCCGGAAAAAATAAGCTGCTGGCTTTAGTACAATTAAACGAAGATGGTGACCACAAGACAACCATCTTTAACAACCGGACGAAGATCCAGAATAATGGATCTCTGAGTATCCAGGGTCTCAGTCAGGGAGATTCAGGGAATTACACCTGCAGTGTGTTTTCCACAGGCAGAACCATCCAGACATACACTGTTACTCTGAATGTGCTGAGGCTGGGGGAGAGGGAATCACACCCACCTGTCAGTGTCATCTCAGGTAAAAGCAGTTTATTTTTTTATTTTCTGAGGCTATTTTCAGCTCCAAGTCATTTGTAGGAACAGACAGAATCTGAGTCCTAATTTCCCTAATTTCCCCTTCAGTATGATCTGGATGCTGTCTGCCCCTTAAATAATTTACAAAGTGCTCAAGTTCAAAAGCTTTATTGTCAGTTTAGGGTAAAAATTGTAAGTTTTAGGTATACTCAAAAAAATACTGGGTTGTTTGGTTGATCCAACTGCTGGGTTGCAGGCACTTAGTTTGGTTGTTTTCTTTAAAAACTGTTTGGCTATTGATACTGGGTGCTGGGTTATTAGTGCTGGGTTATTGAAATATGACCCAGTGGGTCAGATAAGAAGACTGGAGGTGTAGTTTAGTAGGGGCATGTCATTCCTGTTCATCTGTTCTGTTGTATATTTATCAAACATTATCATTTTTTTAGCTACAATGAGGCTTACCGAAGTGTATGAGTTCCCCTAAAAGCCTATGTAAATCTCATTGTTGGGATGCAACAAGGTGGTATACCTTATTAGAAAATGTAATAAATAATCTTAATATTATAGAAGAATGTGTGAAATGCAGGAGGAAAAAAAGGGAGATTTGAATTTTCAGGATGTAAACTGGAGCTAAAGAACACTGTAAGGTTCACCACCACACATACTTTGAACTAGCGCAAAGTGGGAGATTCTGTCAAGAAACACTGGCATGTTTTATCATTGCACCCAACTTTGCCAGCTGAATTTAAGAACCCACCACTTATTGTATATAGGAGAGGTCGCAATTTACGCGACAAATTGGTCCATGACAACTGCCAGCCACAAAAGAAAATGAGCCAGGCTCTTTTACGCCCTCTTCCGAATGGTAGCTTTAAATGCAGAGGTTGTGCAACAATATGATGAAGTGTGAATATTTCTGCCATCCACATACAGGGAAACAGTTCCAAATAAATGACATTACGTGCTCCACCACCCATGTTATCTACATGATTAAATGTCCATGTGGGCTGTGTTATGTACAGTAGATAAAACCTCTCGTTCTCTCAAACAGAGAATTAGTGTACATACAATTTCAATCAGGGGAAACGACAGGGATTATCCAGTCGCAGTACATTTTAATTACCAAAAACATGACATTTCTACCTTTTTAGATTATGTGACATAGAGAAAGTCAAGATATCAGACAGGGGAGGTGATATAAATAATATTCTGGATTTTCACCCTCCAGACATTATTTCCAAAAGGTCTTAATGATGAAATGCGAGCACAGATGTTCACTTTATCTAGATGAGTTCTGCTAGGATTACATTCAAAAAGAGCCAGCCGCTAGGTCAACCCACCATGATTGTAAAAAATACCCAATTGATAGTTAAATTAACCCATGCTTGAGTAATCCCAACAACCTAACTGGCTGGGTCAAAATTGGCCAGCGTGTGTTCTGTCTAATATTTACCCAGCGCTGGGTTACCAAATAATCCAAATTGGGTTGTTTTTAACCCAGCATATTTTAGTGTACAGCTTTTTTAGCGGGCAGAATATTTATTTTTTGATTTTCAGGTTCACAGAACGTGACTACAACCAACACTTCATCTAGCATCCCAGATGTGTCAGTTGGGGGAGATACAGGGGTAACACTGTGGATTATCAGCACAGCGGGTGGATGCTCAGCAGTGTTTCTTAGTAGTGTGCTGGCTGTGGTTGCATTTCAATGGAGAAAGAGGCAAAGATCCAGCACAGGTAAACTATTTTGACAATCTTTTTTTGGGACAAAATTGTATTTCAATTTGCAATATTTTAAGTGATGTATACTGCATAATGACTAGGACCCAGAGCTTCACATGACCTTGTAACCTGACCAAGAAAACCTCTGGACCCTAATATTGACTGTTTCTAATGTAATATAACTGATTTGAAGTGAGATTAACTGATCTGATGTGAGTCAAATGATCCCTTCCACAGATGAACCTATCTACAGTAACACCGCCTACCTCAGACACATGCACTGTCATGTTAGGGACACCTGCCAATCATGTCAACACTCATGAAGTTACTAGAGCAACGGCACCTTCTAGCGCAGGAAGGGGGATGAGAGGAGAAATGTCTTGAGTGATAAGGATGAGAGGGAAAGGAGAGGAAAATATGTAAAGAAAATAAGAGCGGGTTGCAATTCCAGCTTGAAGGTGGAGAGCAAGAACAGATGAGATCAGAGATGCATAAGAGGAACTTAATTTATGCTACTCACTGTTTTAAAAAGCCCAAATTGATATACTTTGAAATTAATTAAATGTCTGGTTTCAATAAACAATTAAACTGAACTGCAACGCCTGCTTAGTGTCTCTTCATGTGCCTCAGTGTCTGCATAGGGTTAAGGCGTCAGCATACATAGGTTGCTTCTAGCAGAACTCGTCTAGATGAAGTGAACGTCTGTGCTCGCATGCTCCCTTCAAATCCCTTAAAATAATAAAAGCGGCAATATTACAGTTTGTCCGTCTTCAGACGCCGTGGCCAAATCAAATCAGTAAGTACAATTCCTGAAAATAGTCAGAATTAATCTAAGATAACTCAAGAAATCTGTAATTTTTACATTTTTGCTGAGGAGGTCTTAGTCGTACAATTTGTCATCTAACTAAGATGTTTGGTGAAGAATAACTCAAGTGAAAAAGATGTGCATGAACATGGTCGTCTCTCGTTGAATGACCACAAACACTTCATTGAAGAATCCCTACTGTTGACCAATCACCAATGAAGGGGCGTAGACTTCAGCTACCAAACTCAAAGAAAAACGCTGCTGAACGCTGGTGAACACCAAAACAAACAAAAATGTCAAAAAAACGAACACAACATGACTATCACCCGTAGCACTCACTTCTGTCATCATGAAGTGCTTTGAGAGGCTAGTTAATAAGGACCATATCACCTCCACCTTACCCGACAACCTAGACCCACTACAATTCGGATACCGCCCCAACAGATCCACAGACAATGCAATCGCGATTGCACTGCACACTGCCCTATCCCACCTGGACAAGATAAATACTTATGTAAGAATGCTGTTCATCGACTACAGCTCAGCCTTCAAAACCATAGTGCCCTCCAAGCTCATCACTAAGCTCAGGGCCCTGGGTTTGAACCCCTCCCTGTGCAACTGGGTCCTGGACTTCCTGACGGGCCGATCCCAACTGGTGAATGTCGGCAATAACTCCTCCGCCATGCTGATCCTCAACATGGGGGCCCAACAGGGGTGAGAGCTAAGCACCCTCCTGTACTCCCTGTTCACCCATAACTGTGTGGCCACGCACGCCCCCATCCACATCGACGGGCCGCAGTGGGTGGAAAGGGTCAAAAGCTTCAAGTTCCTTGGCGTGCACATCACAGACTACCTTAAATGGTCTCTTCACACAGACAGTGTGGCGAAGAAGGTGCAACAGCGCCTCTTCAACCTCAGGAAGCTGAAGAAATTTGTCTTGGCCCCTAAGACCCTCACAAACTTCTAAAGATGCACCATTGAGAGTATGCTGTCAGGCTGTATCACAGCCTGGTACAGCAATTGCACCGTCCGCAACCGCAAGGCTCTCCAAAAGGGTGGTGCTGTCAGCCCAACGCATCATCAGGGGCACACTGCCAGCCCTCCAGGACATTTACAGCACCCAGTGTCACAGAAAGGCCAAAAAGATCCAAGACCTCAGCCACCTGAGCCATGGCCTGTTCACCCTGCTACCATTTAGGTGAAGACAGTACAGGTGCATCAAAGCTGGGACCGAGAGACTGATCAACAGCTTCTATCTCCAGGCCATCAGAGTGTTAAATAGTTACCACTAGCCGGCCTTTGCCCAGTACCTTGCCTTGAACATTAGTCACTATTATTAGTCGGCTACCACCCGATACTGCACCTTAGAGACCGCTTTGCCCTATGTACATAGAGCCATTGAACACTATTCACTTAAATAATGTTTACATACTGTTTTACACACTTTATATGTATATACTGTATTCTAGTCATGACTCATCCTATATAACTACTGCTGTACACAACTTTACTATTCATATACTGTCCATAATGTCTATATGCAACTATAATATATCTCAGTGGAGGCTGCTGAGGGGAGGACGGCTCATAATGGCTGGAACGGAGCAAATGGAATGGCATCACGGCTCATAATGGCTGGAACGGAGCAAATGGAATGGCATCAAACATATGGAAACCATGTTTGATGTATGTGATGCATTCCACTTATTCCGCTCCAGCCATTACCATGAGCCTGTCCTCCCCAATTAAGACCCGCTCTTCCATGCAGAACTGCTTTAACTCAGCGACATTTGTGGGTTTTCAAGCATGAACTGCTCATTTCAAGTCCTGCGACAACAAAATTGGGATTACGTCTGGACTTTGACGAGGCCATTCCAAAACTTCAAAATGTGTTGCTTTTTAGCTATTTTCATGTAGACTTTATTGTGCGTTTTGGATCATTGTCTTCCTGCTTGACCCAGCTGCGCTTCAGCTTCAGCTCACAGACAGATGGCCTGACATTCTCCTGTAGAATTATCTGATACAGAGCAGAATAGATGGTTCTTTCTATTAAGGCAAGTCGTCCAGGTCCGGAGGCAGCAAACCATCACACTACCACCACCATGCTTGACCGTTGGAATAAGGTTCTTACTGTGGAATGCAGTGTTTGGTCTTTGCCAGGCATAATGGGACCCATGTTATCCAAAGAGTTTTACTTTTGACTCATCTGTCCATTGAACTTTCTTCCAAGAGTCTTGATGATCATCCAGGTGCTTTTTTTTGCAAATTTGAGTCAACGTTTTGGATGAGATGGGTCCCATTTATATCTGGCGAACACTAAACACTCCATTCCACAGGAAGAAACTCATACCAAAGGTCAAGCATAGTGGTGGTAGTGTGATGGTTTGGGGATGCTTTTACTTTTTCACAATTCCTTTTATACACAGGGGAATTAGGTGTTGCAAAACTTTGTTTAATTAAATAAATAAAACAAGTATCAATTTTTTTTGTTATTTGTAAACTCAGGATCACTTTATCTAATATTAGGCTTTGGTTGAAAATGTCATAACATTTAGGAATACAAAATATGCAAAAACTGAGAAAATCAGAAAGGGGGCAAATACTTTTTCACGGCACTATACACTATGTGTGTGTGTGTGTGTGTATGTATATATATATATATGTCAAAAGTTTGGACACACCTACTCATTCAAGGGTTTTTCTTTATTTTTACTATTTTCTACATTGTAGAATAAAAGTGAAGACATCAAAACTATGAAAAAACACATATGGAATCATGTAGTAACCAAAAAAGTGTTAAACAAATATATTTTACATTTGAGATTCTTCAAATAGCCACACTGCCTTTATGACAGCTTTGCACACTCTTGGCATTCTCTCAACCAGCTTCATGAGGTATACAGAAGATAGTCCTATTTGGTAAAAGACCAAGTCCATATTATGGCAAGAACAGCTCAAATAAGCAAAGAGAAATGACAGTCCATCATTACTTTAAGACATGAAGGTCAGTCAATACGAAACATTTTAATAACTTTGAAAGTTTCTTCAAGTGCAGTCGCAAAAATAATCAAGCGCTATGATGAAACTGGCTCTCATGAGGACCACCACAGGAATGGAAGACCCAGAGTTACCTCTGCTGCAGAGGATAAGTTCATTAGAGTTACCAGCCCAAATAAATGTTTCACAGAGTTCAAGTAACAGACACATCTCAACATCAACTGTTCAGATGAGACTGTGTGAATCAGGCCTTCATGGTCGAATTGCTGCAAAGAAACCACTACTAAAGGATACCAATAAGAAGAATCTATCTTCTGCTTGGGCCAAGAAACACGAGCAATGGACATTAGACCAGTGGAAATGTTTCCTTTGGTCTGGAGTTCAAATTGGAGATTCTTGGTTTCAACCACCGTGTCTTTGTGAGACGCGGTGTGGGTGAACGGAGGATCTCCACATGTGTATTTCCAACCGTAAAGCACGGAGGAGGAGGTGTTATGGTGTGGGGGTGCTTTGCTGGTGACACTGTCTGTGATTTATTTAGAATTCAAGGCACACTTAACCAGCATGGCTACCACAGCATTCTGTAGCGATACGCCATCCCATCTGGTTTGGGCTTAGTGGGACTATCATTTGTTTTCAACAGGACAATGACCCAACGCACATCCAGTCTGTGTAAGGGCTATTTTACCAAAAAGGAGAGTGATGGAGTGCTGCATCAGTTGACCTGGCCTCCACAATCCCCCAACCTCAACCAAATTGAGATGGTTTGGGATGAGGATTACTTTATCCTATCCCAGGTATTCCTTAAAGAGGTGGGGTTTCAAATGTCTCCGGAAGGTGGTGAGTGACTCCGCTGTCCTGGCGTCGTGAGGGAGCTTGTTCCACCATTGGGGTGCCAGAGTGTACATCATATAACATCGCTACACCACTACATATCCACAATACAAAATGCACGATACCACCATACAACAAATACCACAATGTACATGTGTGTAGAGTGCGTGTGCTAGCGTCTCTTAACAGTCCACGCTGTTCCATATGGTGTATGTCTATCTGTTTTTGAAATCTGATTCTACTGCTTGAATCATTTACCTGAAGTGGAATAGAGTTCCGTGTAGTCATGGCTCTATGTAGTACTGTGTGCCTACCATAGTCTGTTCTGTTGCCATTCCTTTTGCCTCATCCCTATCAACCATACAATTTCAATCCACAGGGATTTAACAGTTTTTACAGTCATTTTCTTAATGGGTGCATGCTTATTAGTAACTGGAATAAGCAATTTCATAAATGTGTCAAGTGCAGCGTCTGGTTGCTCCGCATTACACTCCACAGACCAACAAATATTATTTACATCAATAACATTAGAATCACTACAAAACTTGTTGTATGACCACTTATACACTATATTAGGCCCAGCCTTTGGAACTTTGGTTTTCCTAGACATGGCTACTATATTGTGATCACTATATCTGATGTATCTGGATACTGCTTTCAAGCAAATTTCTGCAGAATTAGTAAAGATGTGATCAATACATGTTGATGATTTCATTCCTGTGCTGTTTGTAACTACCCTGGTAGGTTGACTGATAACCTGAACAAGGTTGCAGGCACTGGTTACAGTTTGAAGCTTTTTCTTGAGTGGGCAGCTTGATGAAAGCCAGTCGATATTTAAATCACCCAGAAAATGTACCTCTCTGTTGATATCACATACATTATCAAGCATTTCACACGTTATCCAGATACTGACTGTTAGCACTTGGTGGTCTATAGCAGCTTCCCACAAGAATGGGCTTTAGGTGAGGCAAATGAATCTGTAGCCATATTACTTCAACAGTATTTAACATGAGATCCTCTCTAAGCTTTACAGGAATGTGATTCTGAATATAGCGACACTTCCACCTCCAACACCTCCACCATTGGCATTTCTGTATTTTCTGTAGATGTTATAACCATGTATTGCTACCACTGTATCATCAAAGGTATATTCTAAGTGAGTTTCAGAGATTGTCATCTGTTACGAGCAAGTTATTAATTTCATGAACCTTGTTTCTTAAGCTACATATGTTAACGTGGGCAATTTTTTGCACTTTTCTGGAATGCTTGATTTGTTTTCGTTGCTTTACCGGGAAGCTTAGCAGAAGTAGACATGCTCATGTTAGTTATGTTAGTGCAGGGTGAGCTGCACACAGTGGACATCCTACTAGTGCACACCGACTCAGTACTAACATTATAACACTGGTTCATAGGCACATGATTACTGCATACAATAGCTGTAGGATCAGCAGAGGCATTCAGGACAGTTAGAGGGACATACATTAGGTTACTTACATTGTGTCTACCAGCGCCCCTGGTATAATGTACATTTGCTGAAGCATTATGACAACTCAGTGACACAATGGCAGGGATTAACTGAGCCTGGCTTGGGTCATTTATAAGTCATTGTCTCAAAGCAGCCTTATAATGCTGTGAAAGGATCCAGGAACCCAAATTATTCGGGTGGATCCCATCCTCCTTATAAAACGTATTTTGTTTCCAAAAGGTATCGCAATTGTCAACAAAAGTTACACCCATTGAGCTGCATTAACCACGTAGCCAGTTGTGAAGAGCAAGAATCCTGCTAAAGCATTTAATGCCACGATACAGAGAGGGCACAGGGTCAGATATGATGGTTATTTTATTAGTGTCTAGCAGAGAATCAATCAGCTCTTTAAATATCCAGTTTCAACTGTTCAGAGCTGCCCTTTCCATTTCCTGGCGTAGAACATTCGGGAGCTGCTTGGTAATGTAATTTACTCAAGCTCTGGGATAGGACATTGTTTTTGCACCAGGAACAGTCACATTTCTTACCATGGAGCTGCCAAAAATCACGGCTATTGAGAAGGACGAGGAAATCCGCCCACTCCCACGCTTCACAGGATTCGGAGAACCCTTTTAAGGACGGGCGAGAGGAAGGAAAACTTGAGCCCATAGCTCCCAGGGCCTGGTGCAGAACTCCGACAGATGGAGAAACCCCAGTCGATCCAGAGCAGGGACCGAAGGTTGCCGACTTCGAAATTGTAGGGGAAAGAGTAGGCACAGCGGCTGCAGACACAGGTACCCCCAGCGACGAAGGTGCAGGAAGATCAGGCTCCAAGGCGGCGAAACTATTCGTTGTTTGTATCTGCTCCGTGCCTCTCGTTGGGAGTGTAGCCTGCTTTACAGGAAGGCGCTGTCTTCGGCTTCCATGGCTCGTGACATGCGACCATCGTTAATTTGAGAACTCCTCTTGCTGTGTTCCTTCGACTCCGCTATCAGATAGGGGAGGAGAGGCAGGAGATGGCTCCCCTGGTGAACAAACTCCGGGCAACACCGACCAGTCGGACAACGACAAATGACAAGGTGGAGATGCATCCAACAAGCCAAAACGCTGTCCAGCTACCGGTGTAGAAAAGGTAAACGTTCCACTCTGCGTTTTCCCTAGTTTCTTACGTAGGCTGGCGACCTGCTTGATCAAGGAAGCCACTTCAATCCTATAATCCTCGGCAAGCAACAACTGGCGCATTGGAACTCCGATTGATCCAGTTTGTCCCGAAACAAAGCGTAGTAGACACAGCTCCTACAGCGCTGGAACCGTTCATTTCCTTCTCCAGACAAAGAGGGCTCCATTACAAAACTCATCTGGGACTATCAATGATATATAATATTATATTCTGTTTTGTGTCAATTTTAGGAAAAAGGAAACCTGTCCTGTATACTTCACTTTAGGTAAAATCCCATAGGAATGTATTATGTCCAGCAGAGAGTCAGGTAACCCATTTTAGCTAAATACTTTTATGATGAGACCTTTCAGCCTTTCCACAAAGTAAGTCAAAGTCTAAACAAAGATGTATATTTATATATTTTATTTTAGTCATTTAGCAGACGCTCTTATCCAGAGCGACTTACAGTTAGTGAGTGCATACATTATTTTTGTCTTTTTTTTTTTTTTTTTTTCATACTGGCCCCCCGTGGGAAACGAACCCACAACCCTGGCGTTGCAAACGCCATGCTCTACCAACTGAGCTACATCCCCTGCCGGCCATTCCCTCCCCTACCCTGGGCCAATTGTGCGCCGCCCCATGGGTCTCCCGGTCGCGGCCGGCTACGACAGAGCCTGGATTCGAACCAGGATCTCTAGTGGCACAGCTAGCACTGCAATGCAGCGCCTTAGACCACTGCGCCACTCGGGAGACTAGCTATAGTGCAACTTCAGATTTAAATTATTATATTTAGTGATGTAGTGCAATTTTTTATTGGGTGCTGGAGCACAAAAAAAAGAAAATTACGTCACGATTTCTCAATCAAAGTTTGCATCGTAGCCTGTTGAAGAATATAATTTTATATGCATAAAACCCATCATCCAATTGCAATGCCTGCTTATGCCTACACACATTGACTTTGATAAATGTTTGTATTTTTAATACCCTCTAACACCAAACTTAAGCCTACCTAATTTCAAAATAGGCCACCATATCTGTCAATGGTGAATGATAATTCTTATTTTATGGGTGAAATGTCCAAGCTGCATCTGAATGCCAACCATAACCATTTGATCTCACTCAGTTTCATGAGAATATGCACTTAGATGAAAATGTTATGTTTGTGCTTTTCTATTTACCAATTTCTATGTTCTATGTTTGTGCTTTTCTATGAACCAATTTCTGTGTTCATGCAAGTGACTGATTGAACAAACACTCACTATCTGCAATTTGGCACTACGCCCAGACGCTTCCTGTGTAAGTAAATACTCTTTGAGTGGATTTCAGAGCAGATTATATTAACAAGCTACAGACTAGCCTACCTGTATTGTTTCTATCAGAGCACATTTATCTTATGGCGTGCACTGTTTAATTTTGGCTGCATAATGAGGGGAAAAAATGTGACCATTCAGCACAGTCATCCTTAAATCCCATAGGAAATTACGAGGTTTTGGTCTTACAGTTGCGTTATACACTGAGTGTACAAAACATGAAGAAGACCTTCCTCATTTCTGTATAAAGTTTAAAGGACACATACATAAGGCATACTTGGGTCATTTTATTGTGTTCTCCATGCCACCTCAAACATTTTAAGCCATCATTGGGCTGTATGTACCAATTATTTTTTTGAGATATGGCCATGTGAATCCTGTCCAATTAAAACCAATGTAGCTGATTGGGGGTCATTTTGGAAATCTGGTCTTTTAGACTATAATAGGTTATTACATCTGCAATGGCACTATAGCTAGACATCTTTATGTAGTAGTTTACTCACTTTGTGTAAGGACTGAAAGGTCTCATCATAATGGGTTAACGTCTCTGCTGGACATAATGCATTCCTATGGGATTTTACTCAAAGTGAAGTGTACAGGGCAGTTTCCTGTCACATTTCTTAAAATTGACACAAAACAGAATATGGTATTATATATATCATTGCAATCAGTTGACTTCAGGGAACACCCATATTTACCCTATTTTTTTCTAACAGGAAATCAGGATTCCAGACATTTTATGGTTGACTGACAGGCTTCCCAGACTGCCGCTAATCTTTAAAATGTCTCAAGGTATTTAGTATTAGTGTACCAAGTTTGATGGTTGTATCATAAAATGTAACAATTATTTCACCTATCTGCTGGACTACTAGGAGTAAACCGAAGCTACTGTATATGCGGATGCCTTTGAACTTTCAGTACCCACCACTAAAGGGCAGCCTGCCCACACCACACGCTGTTGAATAGATAGGTGCGCCTGTTTGTCACCACCACTATTGCGCACACAAATGCAATAAAAAGACATGCAATTATTTGACCCAAAGCATGACTAGTGTTGGCACCATGACATAAGCCTACAATTTCATGCATTAATACAATAACGATATTTCCCTCTGTTGTTTCCCAATGCCCTTTCCTACAGATGGGTTAGTGGACATAAAATAATGTGCGCGCTTCCATGGGACAGCATGATGCTGATCTTCTGGATGGCCAGATTACTAGCAACAATGTCAAAACTCCCATGTGGGGAATTGTATGTAGCTCGTTTCATCTTGTTCTTGATACCATAGCTTGTTTTGACTGATTTCATGTAATTGTGCAAATGTGTTTGTTAAAAAAAATAAAAAATGGAGACCAAATATAGCTTACATGTTGTTAATAATCTAAACCAACCCCATCTGTTTGTCCCCATAGTTGCGCACCCGTTGGTTTAGTTTCTAAAAAACCAACCCGTCTATTCACTCTGTCCTGAGTTGAGTAGACTCACAGGTGGGCGGGATTTTACCCGGACCAGCTCTAAACACACCCGTAGTAGAAAGTAGTCTGTGAAATACATGGAAATACGCGGACCATGAGAGTACAGTGGGCGAGCTAGCTACACCACAGAGGTAAGATTTTGAATGTATTGTAAGAGAACGTTTCAGTATATTGCGGTCATTCCATGAAATGGGTGCGTTTTGCGTCCCTTTTATATTTTAAGTAGAAATTGTGCACCAATATTTAATTTTAAAAACCTCTTATATTAAATTAAGTGCCCTTTAAATATATACCACATAGAGAATTCAGTGTGTCTGATTTTGTTATGTGAATAAAGACTTGCTAAAGTGCCAATATTCTGCATTTTGACATAACCCTTGTTACAGAGGTGCACCTCTGTGACTTCTAGGAAGATTTTAACCCCAAAATGTCTCTCAAGTTTTTACCATAATTGTAAAGTTATTTTTAATGCTTTGACAAATTCATTTCTGAACATTATTTAATGTGATTCATTTACGTTTGTCTCTCATTTTAAGGTCAACCCTGTTTTGTGAACTGAACTCTCATCTTAATGTGGTGAAACTTCCTTTTTAAATATTTGTTTCAAAAGAAACATTGAACATCTAATAGTCAAATCATAGTGTAAAAGCAGGTGAGCTGGTTCTACTCTTTGTGGCCATTTGCTGGTGTCTTTGTGGCCATTTGCTGTTTTTTTTGTGATGGGGAAACTAAGCGATTATAGCATAACATGTAAAAGCTGTTATGCATAGACAGGCTGGAAATGATAACCTAACTTTTTACCAAACTTTGCATCTGCACTGTATTTCAAGTAAATGTGTTTTCGTAAATTTCTGTGGAAATTGTTAAAAGTCATCCTTGTGCGTAGAGTTGTATGGTTTGTTTAACTTTAATCATTGGTGTTTGTTTGGCATACATTTTAAAGTGAAAATTCTGAGTCTCAGCATCACTCTGTTACCTTGGAATAGCCCCCCTCTTACTTTACTGGGCACTTAATAGGCACATAGTATTTTCGTTATTAGAACTCTTGAGACTTTTTTTAATGAAGTTGCACATGTGGTCTTTATGATAGAATGGTAAAACTAGGTGAAATCAAGTTGTTGTTTAATTTTTTTCATCTCCCCCTACCTCTCCGCACCCCTCCCTGTCGAATCCGATAGCGGGAGCGCAGCCCACAGTTTTGGAACCATAGGTCTAAGTGTTCATGGGATAACAGGTTCTTTTTCACAACTATTTTAAAGATGTCAAGTGGCCTAATATTATTCAAGAAAGTGAAGCGATTGCATTTTACAACACAGCCCTTTCCATTTTAGGCAAAACTTTTGTTTATTTCAAAAGCAGATGCTGGGTTCTTGATAATTTATGTACGGCAACCATTGAGTCAAAGGAAAGGCCTGTGTGTAATGGGCATGGCTGATCCCTTGATGATGGAATGATGCCCTGCATTTTGCCTTCAAAATTCTAAGTTTAGGTAACTGATCCTATATCTGCATTTCAGAGGCAGATTTCAACACTGGCTTAACCCAAATTCATAGATGTGTGTTATCTTTCCTAGGAGACAGAATGTAAGATGAGACTCCTATAAACCACTCAAGAAGCGTGTTCAGACCGTAAGTTAAAATCTTTTGGATGATGGCACAGACAGAGGGGTTATTTGGAACTATCCTAGTTCATGAGTGACTTACCCTGGTTCTGGAGAGCTTTGAACTTTGACCCCAGTCCAATGCCGCTCTACTCTGCCCAATGCAGACTATGATGTGTGAGTCCTCCCTGATGCGATGCCTGCAGCTGTGTGTGTCCTTACTGATGGTGGTCAGACTGCAGTGTGAGTGGACATAGCACTAGACATATTGATACATTTGTCTTTTTATTAGGAAGTTCACAAATGTTGTGGCAATGCACATGTTTCCACCAACCAATATGTTGTATACAGTGCTAGACATTTACATGCCACAAGTGCATGAGTTGTTTGACTGATCTGTGATCCTTGTTGACCCCTCCCCTATCCGTGTCCCAGGCAAGGTAACGGCCCCTGAGCGCGTGGAGGCCCCAGTGGAGCTCCCCTTCACTCTGTCCTGCATGGTGTCTAAGGGGCGTGGGGACAGCCTGAAACAGGTGCGCTGGCTGGATGTCCAGAACAAGACCCTGTTGACCTACGAGCCCAGCCAGAAGGACAGCGTGAGTGGCCAGCAGCATGTAGAGCTGGCCGCCTCCCCCAAGGATACCTCAGCCATCACCATCCGCAGGGTGGGCTTCAGAGACGAGGGCTGCTACACATGCATTTTTGACCTGTACCCCTCGGGATCGCAGGAGGGACACACCTGCCTCACTGTCACATGTAAGTAGAGGAGACCGTTCAGATTTACTCTGTGCCATTGCGGTGTCACTCTTTGATAGTAGTCGAAGTGTCACACCTGAGTACATGAGCATGTACCAAACATTGTTGAATCATTTTCACTTTCCTGTGTGTCTCTTTCCTTCCCTCCCCTCTCCTGAATTGGTGATATTAGAGGAGTTAATATGGCAACTGAGAGATGAAGGAAGGGGACAGAGGTTTTCTGTATTCAGATCCAGTGGCTGGAGGCATTAACGGGAGAAACCCAATTTGAGAAAGAAAAAAGAGAGGAACAGAAAGAAAGGGCTGGACTGAAAATGTTCTGGTCAGCAGCATGGGCACTCCGATAAAGTTTTCTGAATAAAAATGTCTACTCTATTTTCTGCCCATCCTTTTGTTTGGTGCCCTATGTTGTTCTCAGTGGACTCTCAGTGCATGCTACCTTTCTGGAGACCACAAAATAGAATCACACACCTTTCCCTATTCACTCCTCTTTTGTTAAACCTCTATACCAGGGTTCCCAAACTGGCGGGTGATTTTATTTATTTTATTGTTAGACATAAAAGACTAAAAACACCAAGTGTTTTTAATTTTGGAAATCTGTTCCAAAGTATTACCATGCATAATAGAGATACAGTTGAAGTCGGAAGTTTACATACGCTTAGGTTGGAGTCATTAAAACTAGTTTTTCAACCACTCCACAAATTACTTGTTAACAAACTATAGTTTTGGCAAGTCGGTTAGGACATCTACTTTCTGCATGACACAAGTAATTTTTCCAACAATTGTTTACAGACAGATTATTTCACTTATAATTCACTGTATCACAATTCCAATGGGTCAGAAGTTGACTGTGCCTTCAAACAGCTTGGAAAATTCCAGAAAATGATGTCATGGCTTTAGAAGGTTCTGATAGGCTAATTGACATCATTTGAGTCAATTGGAGGTGTACCTGTGGATGTATTTCAAGGCCTACCTTCAAACTCAGTGCCTCTTTGCTTGACATCATGGGAAAATCAAAAGAAATCAGCCAAGACCTCAGAAAAAAAAATGTAGACCTCCACAAGTCTGGTTCATCCATGGGAGCAATTTCCAAACGCCTGAAGGTACCCCGTTCATCTGTACAAACAATAGTACGCAAGTATAAACACCATGGGACCATGCAGCTGTCATACCGCTCAGGAAGGAGACACGTGCTGTCTCCTAGAGATGAACATACTTTGGTGCGAAAAGTGCAAATCAATCCCAGAACAACAGCAAAGGACCTTGTGAAGATGCTGGAGGAAACGGGTACAAAATTATCTATATCCACAGTACAACGAGTCCTATATCGACATAACCTGAAAGGCCGCTCAGCAAGGAAGAAGCCACTGCTCCAAAACCACCATATAAAAGCCAGACTACGGTTTGCAACTGCACATGGGGACAAAGATCGTACTTTTTGGAGAAATGTCCTCTGGTCTGATGAAACAAAAATAGAACTGTTTGGCCATAATGACCATCGTTATGTTTGGAGGAAAAAGGGGGTACTTGCAAGCCGAAGAACACCATCCCAACCGTGAAGCACGGAGGTGGCAGCATCATGCTGTGGCGGTGCTTTGCTGCAGGAGAGACTGGTGCACTTCACAAAATAGATGGCATCATGAGGAAGGAAAATGATGTGGATATATTGAAGCAACATCTCAAGACATCAGTCAGGAAGTTAAAGCTTGGTCGCAAATGGGTCTTCCAAATGGACAATGACCCCAAGCATACTTCCAAAGTTGTGGCAAAATGGCTTAAGGACAACAAAGTCAAGGTATTGGAGTGGCCATCACAAAGCCCTGACCTCTATCCTATCGAAAATTTGTGGGCAGAACTGAAAATGTGTGTGCGAGCAAGGAGGCCTACAAACCTGACTCAGTTACACCAGCTCTGTCTGGAGGAATGGGCCAAAATTCACCCAACTTATTGTGGGAAGCTTGTGGAAGGCTACCTGAAACGTTTGACCCAAGTTAAACAATTTAAAGGCAATGCTACCAAACACTAATTGAGTGCATGTAAACTTCTGACCCACTGGGAATGTGATGAAAGAAATAAAAGCTGAAATAAATCATTCTCTCTACTATTATTCTGACATTTCACATTCTTAAAATAAAGTGGTGATCCTAACTGACCTAAAACAGGGAATTTTTACAAGGATTAAATGTCAGGAATTGTGAAAAACTGAGTTTAAATGTATTTGGCTAAGGTGTATGTAAACTTCCGACTTCAACTGTATATGTGATCGTATACAAATGTAAGCAAGGTTTTAAACTATTGTTTTAGTGAAATATTATATATGTTTGGGCTTCTTGCGGTCAATTTTCAGTCTACTAAATATTTGTAATTATGTTTCGACCCGTGACCACCCTCTCAAGAAAATAATTGTCCTGAGGCTGAATCTACACTGAACAAAAATACACACGCAACAAATTCAAAAGACTTTACTGAGTTAGAGTTCATATAAGGAAATCTGTCAGTTGAAATATATTAATTAGGTCCTAATCTGTGGATTTCACATGACTGGGAATACAGATATGCATCTGTTGGACACAGATACCTTAAAAAAGGTATGGGTGTGGATCAGAAAACCAGTCAGTATCTGGTGTGACCATCATTTGCTTCTCACATCTCCTTCACATAGAGTTGATCAAGCTGTTGATTGTGTCCTGTGGCATATTGTCGATCCAGAGCATCCCAAACATGCTCAATGGGTGATATGTCTGAGTTTGCAGGCCATGGAAGAACTGGGACATTTTCAGCTTCCAGGAATTGTGTACAGATCATTTGCAACATGGGTCCGTGCATTATCATGCTGAAACATGGGGTAATGGTGGCGGGTGAATGGCATGACAATGGGCCTTAGGATCTCATCATGGTATCTCAAATCATCAAATTGCCATCGATAAAATGCAATTGTGTTCACTGTCCGTAGCTTATGCCTGCCCATACCATAACCCCACCGCCACCATGGGGACTCTGTTCACAATGTTGACATCAGTAAACCGCTCACCCACACGACACCATACACACTGTCTGACATCTGCCCGATATAGTTGAAACCGGGATTCATCCGTGAAGAGCACACTTCTCCAGCGTGCCAGTGGCCATCGAAGGTGAGCATTTGTCAAGACCCTGGCGAGGACGACGAGCATGCAGATGAGCTCCCCTGAGATGGTTTCTGACAGTTTGTGCTGAAATTCTTCGGTTTTGCAAAGCCACAGTTTCATCAGCTGTCCGGGTGGCTGGTCTCAGACGATCCCGCAGGTGAAGAAGCCGGATGAGGAGGTCATGGGCTGGCATGGTTACACGTGGTTTGCGGTTTTGAGGCCGGTTGGCTGTACTGACAAATTCTCTAAAACAACGTTGGAGGCGGCTTATGGTAGAGAAATGAACATTCAATTCTCTGGCAACAGCTTTGGTGGACATTCCTGCATTCAGCATGCCAATTGCACACTCCCTCAATACTTGAGACATCTGTGGCATTTTGTTGTGTAACATCTGCACATTTTAGTGGCCTTTTATTGTCCCCAGCACAAGGTGCACCTGTGTAATGATCATGCTGTTTAATCATCTTCTTGTTATGCCACACCTGTGAGGTGGATGGTTTATCTTGGCAAAGGAGAAATGCTCACTAACAGGGATGAAAACAAATTTGAGAGAAATAAGCTTTTGATGCATTTGGGACATTTCTGCTATCTTTTATTTCAGCTCATGAAACATGGGACCAACACTTTACATGTTGCGTTTATATTTTTTTCAGTGTAGTTGATGATCCCTGTTCTATACTATAGAGATTTTCTCTGATGGATGTATAGAGATGTCATGACTCCCATCCCCATATGTTTTTGTTTTATGTTCTGATATCAGCATGTTAAATTGAAGCTGTGGGAGCATACTCATGTGTTATTGATGGGTCCTGTGTGGTTACTGACCGCTGGCTGAGGAGGGGAGGGGAGGGGATGCTCATATTGACAATCAGAAACAGCTGTTGCAGACAGAAAGCTAGATGCACAGATTGTATACCATAGTTTGTGTGTGTACTCTGCCTGCCTGTCTCTCTGTCTCTGTCTGTGTCTGTGTTTCTACTCTTTTCAGCCTGTGTTAGCATATTCTTTCCCCTCTCCTACAGCACGTGTGACTGCAGAGGGTAACAAGACAGCGGTGAGTGGTAAGGCAGCATCCCTGTCTTGCTCCTATGGGCTGCCAGAGAAGGTACAACAGGTGCTGTGGAGACATACAGCAGAGCAGCGGGACTCAAGCGAAGTAGCCTCCTATGCTAAACGCAGCGACCCCATGATCGAGCCGCCCTACCAGGAGAGGGCCTGGCTGACCCCCTCCCTCTCCCACAGCAAGCTGTCCATCAGACCGGTCAGCGTCCAGGATGAGGGCTGCTACACCTGCGAGTACCACACCTACCCAGAGGGCACCAAGAGCGCTACCGTCTGCCTCACTATCTTTGGTAGGAAGGGTTACTCTACATATTCCTTCCTCACTGTCTTTGATAGGGTTATAAGTTAAACATCCTCCTCACTGTCTATAGTAATGAGTGTCATCTATAGTAATGATGATTGATTATAATGCCAGCATACCCACCTTCAGGTGCTTGTGTTTTACACTGTGCTGTGTGTGTGTAACTCACAGTAGGGTGTGAGCCTGAGTAGTGCATGATGTTTGAATCCCCAGCATGACAGTTAATATGATACAGACCTGACTGTGCTGAACGAACCAGACTGGTGAATGCTCTCTTTCACTCCATAGAGAAGAGTTATTACTCCTCTGGTACAGTAATATACAGTGCAGACCCTAAGGTGAGGAATAATATTATATGCTGTTATTGTGTTTGGCTGATGGTGGTCAATGTATTCTGAAATATTAGGTTACAGCAGTGGGACGTTTTTGTTTGCTTCTGCATAGTTTCATCTAGTGAAGAGGGGGAGATAATTTGACGTTTGTGTGGGTGTGAATGTGTGTGTATGTGTGTTTGTGCGTGCATGCATGCGCTCTGACCTCTGTGTCCACTGGCAGCATTGACAGTCTTAAATGATGGAAATTGTAGTAGTGACAATGAAAGAGGCAGTATAACAATATGCAGCTCCTCCTGGTTTGACTACTGCTGCTACAGTATGCTATAGCACAGAGGTTCTCCCTGAACAGCAATATATTACATGTGGGCTGGGACTGGGCAGGTCAGGAGTCCTGCACCTGCAGTCAGCTCTAAAGGGATCGAGGTGGAAAGGAGTGTCTCTACATATTGTGCTTTTCCTGACATGGTTATGGCTGAGATGGAGAGGTACAGTCTGTAGGGCTGTGTAATTAATGGATGTTGCTGGTAAGGGCTCTTCAGGAATGAGGTTCAGGTGGGATTACTTCCAGGTGGATTATCTCCCTGATTTACTGTAAAATGCATGAGACTCATGCGCACGCACACACGCATGCATGCAAATACAGTACACACACACATCGTTCATTTCAAATCTGTGTCAAATCAGTGTTTGATAATCATTAGTTTTCCGGCTGTTTGAAGTTGTGGTGTTTGTGTGATTAAGTGAAACACAAACCCAGGCTGGTGGTGTGTCTGCCTGAGGTAGCACGGCCAGAGAGTTTACATTGGCACTGAAGAATGGATCTATTAAAGGGAGAGGGGGGAGGAAAGTGTTACACCCAAAGTCATGACTGTATTACTGTTTCACGCAGACAGTGCTCCCTACTGTCTCATCAACCCACCCTCTCTCGTGCTTTCTCTTTCTAACTCTCTTTCCTTCTTCTCTCATTCTCGCTCTCCCTCGCTCTCTCCGTCTTTTCCCTGTCAGTCAAACAGCAAGGCTTTTGTCTCAAATGGAACTGCCTACGATTCCAGCAGAAAAGCGTGAGAGATGCCGGAGATAGCATTTTTCTCGCGCTTTCTTCACCACTGCCATCTCACTCTCTCACTTTCTCTCTCACACTCTCTCTACTTCTACTTCTGTCTCTCTACTTCTATCGCTCTCTGTCTCTGTCTCTCTGTCTCTGTCTCTCTGTCTCTGTCTCTCTGTCTCTGTCTCTCTGTCTCTGTCTCTCTGTCTCTCTCTCTCTCTCTCTCTCTCTCTCTCTCTCTCTCTCTCTCTCTCTCTCTCTCTCTCTCTCTCTCTCTCTCTCTCTCTCTCTCTCTCTCTCTCTCTCTCTCATTAATGTACTGTATGATATCACAGTGCAAGTTCCTCCATGGTTTGCCCCACCTCTACCACAGATCTTCTCCAGATTGGTGGTTCATATGGTTCACTGTAGAAACAACTGTGAAGACACTGCTGCTGTCAGGGCCAAATATCTGTCTCAATTCCAATGAATAACATTCCTTCCACAGCTCTGAGAACAAAACATTTTAAACAGAGGCGATGTGTTGTTTATGGAGCTCAAGTACACATGTACAGTGCATTTGGAAAGTATTTAGACCCCTTCACTTTTTCCACATCTTGTTATGTTACAGCCTTATTCTAAAATGGATTAAATAAATAAAAAATCCAAAAAATTCCCTCAGAAATAACATTATTTCTATAAGTATTCAGAGCCTTTGCTATGATACTCGAAATTGAGCTCCGGTGCATCCTGTTTCCATTGAGCATCCTTGAGATGTTTCTACAACTTGATTGGAGTCCAGCTGTGGTAAGTTCAACTGATTGGACATGATTTGGAAAGGTACACACTTGTCTGTATAAGGTCCTACAGTTGACAGTGCACGTCAGAGCAAAAACCAAGCCATGAGGTCAAAGGAATTGTCCGTTGAGCTCCGAGACAGGATTGTGTCGAGGCACAGATCTAGGGAAGGGTACCAAAAAATGTCTGCAGCATTGAAGGTCCCACAGAACACAGTGGCCTCCATCATTCTTGAATGGAAGAAGTTTGGAACCACCAAGACTCTTCCTAGAGCTGGCCGCCCAGCGAAACTGAGCAACTGGGGGAGAAGGGCCTTGGTCAGGGAGGTGACCAAGAACCCAATGGTCACTCTGACAGAGCTTCAGAGTTCCTCTATGGAGATGGGAGAACCTTCCAGTAGGACAACCATCTCTGCAGCACTCCACCAATCAGGCCTTTATGGTAGAGTGGCCAGATGGAAGCCACTCCTCAGTAAAAGGCACATGACAGCCCTCTTGCAGTTTGCGAAAAGGCACCTTAAGGACTCTCAGACCATGAGAAACAAGATTCTCTGGTCTGATGAAACCAAGATAGAACTCTTTGGCCTGAATGCCAAGCATCACGCCTGGAGGAAACCTGGCACTATCCCTACAGTGAAGCATGCTGTGGCAGCATCATGCTGTGGGGATGTTTTTCAGCGGCATCCTAGTCAGGATCGAGGGAAAGATGAACAGAGTAAAGTACAGAGAGATCCTTGATTAAAACCTGCTCCAGAGCGCTCAGGACCTCAGACTGGGGCGAAGGTTCACCTTCCAACAGGACAATAACCCTAAGCACACAGCCAAGACAATGCAGGAGTGGCTTCGGGACAAGTCTCTGAATGTCCTTGAGTGGCCCAGCCAGAGCCCGGACTTGAACCCGATCAAACATCTCTGGAGAGACCTGAAAATAGCTGTGCAGTGACGCTCCCCATCCAACCTGACAGAGCTTGAGAGGATCTGCAGAGGAGAATGGGAGAAACTCCCCAAATACAGGTCTGCCAAGCTTGTAGCATCATACCCAAGAAGACTTGAGGCTGTAATCGCTGCCAAAGGTGCTTCAACAAAGTACTGAGTAAAGGGTCTGAATACTTATGTAAATGTCATATTTCCGTTTTTTATTTTTAAACATTTGCAAAAATGTCTAAACCTGTTTTTGCTTTGTCATTATGTGGTATTGTGTGTAGATTGATGAGGGTTTATTTTTTTTGAATGAGGCTGTAACGTAACAGAATGTGGAAAAAGTAAAGGGGTCTGAATACTTTCCGAATGCACTTTATTCACAAGCTTGGTGTATTCACACATTGATGTTATCTGTGACATTGATTCTCTGCCCAAATAAGTTTGGATAATTTGTACTCCCTCCTCTGTTTATCTTTCTTAAGCCCACACTCAGTTATTGATGTCAGAATCACAAAACTAGACACATCTCAGTGGTTAACTTGGTGTAACCCACCTAAAGCTTTTAGAATTTATTTTGTGTTCCAAGTAATCAAAAATGTCTATAGCCAGGAACTAGTTGTAGTTACAGTAGGTCAACCCACCTGAAAAACACTGATTCAGTAAACCCAATATTGATTTTTGGTTGTATCTGTGTCTTCCCCAGTACTGCCTAAACCCCAGGTGAGCTACAAGAACACGTCTCCAGGGGTCATCGAGGCCAACTGTACAGCTGTGTCCCGGCCCCCGGCGGAGATAGTGTGGAACGTGGAGAGGGACAACCGAACTATGGGACCCCCTGTGACATCACAGCTCCAGCAGGGGGACGGAACCACCCTGGTCATCAGCACCCTCACCGTCCAATCAGGGCTGCTGAAGGACGTGTCCGTCAAATGCCTGGTCCACCATAAGGGTCTGGAATCACCCATCGCTGTTTCTATGAACACCAAGAGTGAGTGAGACACACAAACACACACAGATACAGACACACACACACATCTTGGCTCAGAGTTTACACTTGTTTTTAAATTAGCTGCTTTTGGGAAAAGTAGCCTGACCAAACCAGACTAAAGCCAAGAATACTGATCCCTGAGGGATGGGATGAACAATGTCTGCCAAACAATAATGACTGATCCTAAACAGTGTGTAAGAGTTTAGATCTGTTTTTGTTGAAGTCATTGCCAAGCAGGTTTAGTTTACACCTCCAAAATGATTGTCTCCCTTGATAAAGATGAGCAAAAAAGACTGTATGAAATAAATAATACAAATACTGAGCTATATTGCTTTCTCGTTTAACAAGTAATATTTGTTTTCTCAAAAAGATAGGGGTCAAAATGATTGGCATCCCTGTTTTCAATACTTTGTGCAACTCCCCTTGTGAGGATAATGGCACTGAGCCTTTTTCTATAATGTTTTATGAGATTGGAGAACACATTGGGAAGGATCTTAGACCATTCCTCCATACAAAATCTTTCCAAACCCTTGAAATCCTTTGGTCTCCGCTGCCTGCCCTCTTCAAATCAAACCACAGGTGTCCCAAGGATTTAAGTCTCGAAACTGAGATGTCCATTGCAAAATGTTGATTTTGTGGTCAAATAACAATTTCTTTGTGGATTTTGATGTGTGCTTGGGGTCATTAACTTGCTGGAAGATCCACTTGCGGCCAAGTTTTAGCTTCCTGGCAGAGGCAACCAGCCCAATAAGATAAACAATCATCACCATATTTTACTGTAGATATGAGGTTATTTTCTGCATAGGCATCCTTTTCGATGCCAAACCCACTGCTGGTGTACGTGGCCAAAAAACTATATTTTCAACTAATCTGACCATAGCACCCGGTTCTCATCCTAGTGCCAATGCTGTTTAGCAAACTCAAGGCGTTTACATTCTTGGTTTCTCTCAATTAAGCCTTTTTTTCTGACAACCCTTCCAAAAAACCTATTGGCATGGAGGTGGCGTCTAATTGTAGATTTGAAGACCCCAAGATGCGACGAAGTTCTGTAATTCTCAATCTGTGGCCCTTGGATTTCCTTTGCCTCCTGAACCATCTTCCTCACTGTGCGTGGGGACAAGATACTGTACATATGCGTCCTTTTCCAGCAAGTTTATCACTGTTCCAGTGGTTTGAAACTTCTTAATTATTGCCCTAATAATGGTGAGTTGTATATTTATTTATAAAAAACTATTTATTTACCCATTGTTGGATTTATGAAGGCCAGTTAACCTAGTTGTTAAGAGTGTCTGGCCAGTAATCGAAAGATTGCTGGTTAGAATCCCCGAGCCGACTAGGTGAAGAATCTGTTAATGTGCCTTTGAGCAAGGCACTTAACCCTAATTGCTCCTGTAAGTCATTCTGGATAAGAGCGTCTGCAAAATTACTTAAATGTAATGTAAATGTCTCTTCATTTTTTAGTTCTTTGCCTTTCATTTAACCAGACGCTCTTATCCAGAGCGACTTACAGTTAGTGAGTGCATACATTTTCATACTGGCCCCCCGTGGGAATCGAACCCACAACCCTGGCGTTGCAAGCCCCATGCTCTACCAACTGAGCTACAGGAGGCCCATGGTAAGGGATGACAAAGGGTTTTTACATGAGTGTTAGCTCATTTTTATACCCCAGTTAAACGGGAAGCCATGGAAGGCCACAATTCTACAGTTCCTTAAACTGAGATAAACTGAAAAAAAGTAGAATGTTAATGCAGATTAGATTTTGGTTGATTTTATTTATACGTATCTTTAGGGGTGCCGATAATCTTGACAATTATCTTTTTGAGATTAGTTGTATTACTTTATTAAAATATTTTTCTCAATTAATTGTATTAGTGTAAAATAATATAATTTCCCTTTTTTTTTGCATACAATATATACAATATACTGTAGCTCAGTATTTGTTTTGTTTATTTTAGTATTTTTTGCGCCATCTTTATCAATGGTACCAATAGTTTTGGAGGTGACTGTACATAATGAAATGAAAACTACGTTAATCTGAAGCGGTTTAAACCAATTAACATTCTTTATAGTTTTATCAAGTTTGATTTGTTGCCAGATTTTGTCTCTCTCGATCCTCTATCTCTCTCACTGAATCTCTGTCTCCCGATCCTCTCGGTATCTCAATCGTCTCTCTCTCTCTCTCTCTCTCTCTCTCGATCCTCTCTCTCTTGATTCAGTCTCTCTCTCGATCCACTCTCACTGAATCTCTCTCTCGATCCTCTCTCTCTCGGCCCTCTCTCTCTCGGTCCTCTCTCTCTCTCGGTCCTCTCTCTCGATCTTCTCTCTCTCGATTCTCTCTCTTGATCCTCTCTCTCTCGATCCTCTCTCTCTCGATCCTCTCTCTCTCTATCCTCTCTCTCTCTCGATCCTCTCTCTCTCTCTCTGTCTCTCTCTGTCTCTCTCTCTCGATCCTCTCTCTCTCGATCCTCTCTCTCTCGATCCTCTCTCTCTCTCGATCCTCTCTCTCTCAATCCTCTCTCTCTCTCGACGCTCTCTCTCTCTCGATCCTCTCTCTCGACTCTCCCTCGATCCTCTCTCTCTCTCTCTCTCTCTCTCTCAATCCTCTCTCTCTAGATCCTCTCTCACTCAATCTCTCTCTCTCGAATCCGCTCTCTCTCGATCCTCTCTCTCTCTTTCAATCCTCTCTTTCTCTCAATCCTCTCTCGCTCTCTCAGTCCTCTCTCTCTCAATCCTCTCTCACTCAATCTCTCTCTCTCTCGATCCTCTCTCTCTCTTGATCCTCTCTCACTCAATCTATCTCTCTCTATATCCTCTCTATATCTCATCTGTTTCTCTCTGTTTCTATCTCTGCTCTCTCTCCCTCCCTCCCTATATTTCTGTCTAGTTGGGACAGCTTTGACCATCCTGATCTCGGTGACCACTGTAGCTGCTCTGCTGGTCATAAGTCTCTGCTTCTGCCTCTGGAAGTGTTTCCTGCGCAAGGAAGACGGTGAGTGTATCCCTCTCCATCGACCGATCTCAGTGGAGGTGTCTACTTCCCCCATAAGAGTCCTAATTTTAAACTTTGGCCCAGAGGAAAGCAGGAGAAATTTCCTCCTCGGTTTCTTTATGAGAAATGTTCTGACCTCATTGATCTCGACTGGCTATTTTTGAGCTCTCAGGCTAATAGTTGTCACCACCATGATTCCATGCAGCTGGGATAGGGTTTTTCTCCAGGAATCATTCAGAGTGTGTTTCTGTATGTGTCATGGGAATTGTGTAACTACAGTGTGTTTGTCCTGTGTGTGTCTCTTGTGTGAGACCTACAGTATATTGTTCCTGTTTCTTCAGTTTCCTGGTATGTTCTGGCATGTGTTAAAGATTTCCTGACTGCCTCACCACCTTGACATTCATTTCAGAGGAAGTTGATCTTGAATGACCTGGTCTTTGCTGTTTGGATGAGAGGTTTATTGTGCCATAGTGTGTGTGGATGGGACCACCCTCATAGTACAATACTAGTGTTTGGATGAGAGGTTTATTGTGTGTGTGTGTGTGTGTGTGTGTGTGTGTGTGTGTGTGTGTGTGTGTGTGTGTGTGTGTGTGTGTGTGTGTGTGTGTGTGTGTGTGTGTGTGTGTGTGTGTGTGTGTGTGTGTGTGTGCTTGTGGAACCACCCTCATAGTACAATACTACTGTTTGGATGAGAGGTTTATGGTGCCACAGTGAGTGAGTGGTGTGTGTGTGGAAACACCCTCATAGTACAATAGAGGATGGATCTGAGGTCATTATCACATTCATTAATTGTGTGTGTTTGAGCAGGTACAGTAGGCATGGATACACACTGGAATATAATAGTGACCCAATTTTGTGTGTGTGTGTGCCTTGGTCTCAGTGAGGAAAAAAAGGAAGTGTGATACCGGGAGACAAAAGGGTTATGGAATTATGCATCCTTGGAAATATCAAACCTTTTGTTGGCATTTGTATGATTTATGATGCTCTAAAGACAAAAGGACCGTTGTTTGCTAAATATAACCAGAAACCCTCAGGGACAAAGGTGCATCCATTCCTGGCTCCTGACTTATGTGAGTTGGAGGAATTGAACTCTCTATCCATGTCCCTATGCTGACAGCTGTCTCCAGTCACTACAGAAGAATGACAAACACGAAACATTGCAGCTGGCCAGATAGAGCTGTTTTCACTCATCTGTTTTAGATGCTATAGTTCTTCTAAATGGTACAGAGAACCAGTGGTGTAAAGTACTTTAGTAAAAATATTTTCAAGTACTACTTAAGCACTTTTTTGGGGTATCTGTACTGTACTTTACTTTACTATTTTTATTTTTGACTACTTTTACTTTTACTTCACTACATTCCTGAAGAAAATTATGTACTTTTTACTCCATACATTTTCCCTGACACCCAAAAGTACTTGTTACATTTTGAATGCTTAGCAGGACAGGAAAATGGTCCAATTCACGCACTTATCAAGAGACCATCATTGGTCTACCCTACTGTGTCTGATCTGGCGGACTCACGAAACAGAAATGCTTCGTTTGTAAATTATGTCTGAGTGTTGGAGTGTGCCCCTGGCTATCCGTAAAAAAAGAAAAAAGAAGTGTGCCGTCTGGTTTGCTTATTATAAGCAGTTTGCAATGATTTATACTTCTACATTTACTTTTGATACTTAAGTATATTTAAAACCAAATACTTTTATTCAAGTAGTATTTTACTGGGTGACTTTTACTTTTACTTGAGTCATTTTCTATTAAGGTATCTTTACTTTTACTCAAGTATGACAATTGGGTACTTTTTCCACCACTGCAGAGAACCAATACAAGAAGATACCATCCCAACTCCACATGGGGGGAATTGAGTCTACTTGCCCATTACCTGCACTAGACCTGGAAAAATACTGAGTATGGTAGCTGACTCTCTGGCCACTCCTATCTGTCATACTATATCTTTAATCTGAGTCTAGAGGAAGGTGTTTGTCCTCAGGCCTGGAGGGAAGCCAAAGTCATTCCGCTACCCAAACGTGGTAAAGCGGCCTATACTGATTATAACAGCAAACCTATCAGCTTGCTGCCTGCTCTTAGCAAACTGTTGGAAAAAATTGTGTTTGACCAAATACAATGCTATTTCTCTGTAAACAAATTGACAACAGACTTTCAGCATGCTTATAGAGAAGGGCACTCAATATGTACTGCACTGACACAAATGACTGATGATTGGTTGAAAGAAATTGATAAGAAGATTGTGGGAGCTGTACTGTTAGATTTCAAAGCAGCCTTTGATATTATTGACTATAACCTGTTGTTGAGAAAACTTATGTTTTATGGCTTTTCAACCTCTGCCATATCGTGGATTTAGAGCTCAATCTAATATAACTCAGAGGGTTTCCTTTCATGGAAGTCTCTCTGTCAAACATGTAGGGTTTGGTGTACTGCAGGGCAGCTCTCTAGGCCCTTTACTCTTTTCTATTTTTACAAATGACCTGCCACTGGCATTAAACAAAGCCTGTGTGTTCATGTATGCTGATGACTCAACCATATACTTGTCAGCAACCACAGCTAATGAAGTCACTGAAACCCTTAACAAGGAGTTGCATTCAGTTTTGGAATGGGTGGCCAGTAATAAACTGGTCTTGGACATCTCTAAAACTAAGAGCATTATATTTGGTTCAAATCATTCCGTAAGCTCTAGATCTCAGCTGAATCTTGTAATAAATGGTGTGGCTGTTAAACAAGTTGAGGAGACTCAATTACTTGGTGTTACTTTAGATTGTAAACTGCCATGGTCAAAACATATAGGTTAAATGGTTGTAAAGATGGGGAGAGGTACAGTGCATTCGGAAAGTATTCAGCCCCCTTGACTTTTTCCACATTTTGTTAGGTTACAGCCTTATTCTACAATGGATTAAATTGTCCCCCCCCCCATCAATATACAAACATTACCGCATGAACAAAAATAACTTGTTTCAAAAAATTCTAAAAAATAAATAACGGAAAAGTGGTGCATGCATATGTACCCCCTTTGCTATGAAGCCCCTAAATAAGATCTGGTGCAACCAATTACCTTCAGAACGCATAATGACAAAGCAAAAACAGTTTTTTATATTTTTTTGCAAATTTCTTACAAATAAAAAACTGAAATATCTTTATTGAAGCACCTTTGGCAGCGATTACAGCCTCGAGTCTTCTTGTGTATGACGCTACAAGCTTGGCCCACCTGTATTTGGGGAGTTTTTCCCATTCTTCTCTGCAGATCCTCTCAAGCTCTGTCAGGTTGGATGGGGAGCGTCGCCGCACAGCTATTTTTAGCTCTCTCCGGAGATATTCGATCGGGTTCAAGTCTGGGCTCTGGCTGGGCCACTCAAGGACATTTAGAGACTTGTCCCAAAGCCATGTGCTTAGGGTCGGTGTCCTGTTGGAAGGTGAACCTTCGCCTCAGTCTAAGTTCCTGAGTGCTCTGGAGCAGGTTTTCATCAAGGATATCGCTGTACTTTGCTCAGTTCCCCTTTCCCTCGATCCTGACTAGTCTCGCAGTCCCTGCCAGACGTGACGCTTAGCATTCAGGCTAAAGAGTTCAATCTTGTTTCTCATGGTCTGAGAGTCTTTTAGGTGTCTTTTGGCAAACTCCAAGCGGGCTGTCATGTGCCTTTTACTGAGGAGTGGCTTCCGTCGGGCCACTCTACCATAAAGGCCTGATTTGGTGGAGTGCTGCAGAGATGGTTGTCCTTCTGGAAGGTTCTCCCATCTCCACAGAAGAACTCTGGAGCTCTGTCAGAGTGACCATCAGGTTCTTGGTAAATTCCCTGACCAAGGCCCTTCTCCCCCGATTGCTCAGTTTAGCTGGGTGGTCAGCTCTAGGAAGAGTCTTGGTGGATCCAAACTTCTTCCATTTAAGAATGATGGAGGCCACTGTGTTCTTGGGGACCTTCAATGCTGCAGAAATGTTTTGGTACACTTCCCCAGATCTGTGCCTCGACACAATCCTGTCTCTGAGCTCTACGGACAATTCCTTCGACCTCTTGGCTTGGTTTTTGCTCTGACATGTTCTGTCAAATGTGGGACCTTATATAGACAGGTGTGTGCCTTTCCAAATCATGTCCAATCAATTGAATTTACCACAGGTGGACTCCAATCAAGTTGTAGAAACATGTCAAGGATGATCAATGGAAACAGGATGCACCTGAGCTCAATTTCGAGTCTCATAGCAAAGGGTCTGAATATTATGTAAATAAGGTTTTTCTGTTTTTTATTTTTAATACATTTGCAAAGATTTCTAAACCTGTTTTTGCTTCGTCATTATGGGGTATTGTGTGTAGATTGATGAGGGGGGAAAAATTATTTAATACTGTCGTGGAAATTCTTACACAGGGACACTCTAAGTAAATCTTAAATGAATCATTGTTTATTGTCAGCGCTGGAGAGGTGACCAACAAACTTGACACACCATAGTGAACTTCTGTTAGGAGCTCTAATGGGGCAGTCCCGTTAGTTCCCTTATATACTGACAAGTTATATTTGCATGATTTAGCTTATTCATCATTCATAATTAATGTTTGCTTCATTCATGTGACGACCAATACTGGGTCAGGCATGTGACAGACCAATACCTCACGAGGTTTCTTCTCTCTAAGCTGAGACCTTGAAACTGAGATATCCCTTTCTCTAAACAAGGTTGTGGGCATACTGCCAAATTGCAGATACTGATAGTGAGGATTCGTTCAATCAGTCACTTGCATGAACACAGAAATTGGTTTATAGAAATGCACAAACATAGAACATAGAAATTGGTAAATAGAAAAGCACAAACATAAAACGTTCCATCACAATACATTTTAGAATAAGTAAAAAAAATGTGGAAAAAATCAATGGGTCTGAATACTTTCCGAATGCACTTTATGCCAATAATATAGAGACATCCTGCTTTTTTGACACAACACTCCAAAAAGTCCTGAAGGCTCTAGTTTAGATGTATCTTGATTATTGTACTGACATGTGGTCAAGTGCTGCAAAGAAAGACCTAGTTAAGCTGCAGCTGGCCCAGAACAGAGTGGCACATCTTGCTCTTCATTGTAATCAGAGGGCTAATATAAATACTATGAATGCCAGTCTATCTTGGCTAAGAGTTGAGGAGAGACTGACTGCATCTCTTCTTATTTTTATAAGAAACATTAATGTGTTGAAAATTCCAAACTTAAACACAGCTCTGACATACACACTTACCCCACCAGGGGTCTTTTCACAGTCCCCAAGTCCAGAACAAATTCAACATTATTGCATGGAACTCCTTCCATCTCATATTGCTCAAATGAACAGCAGGCCTGGTTAAAAAAACAGATAAAACAACATCTCATGGCACAACGCCTCTTCCATATTTGACCTACATATTTTGTGTGTATGTGTTGATATGTCGGCTGTGTGCCATTTTTTTATTGATGTAGGTCTGTCCTTGAGCTGTTCTTGTTAATCAATGTTCTGTATTATGTCATGTTTTGTGTGGACCCCAGAAGGAGTAGCTTCTGCTTTCGCAACAGCTAATGGGGATCCTAATAAAATACCAAAGAACACCTGTACTGTTCTTGCTGCCCTAACTTTGGCCTCTTTCTGTGTGGACTATGGGGTAAACTAAATTAACCTCCTGTTTCATCACTGGTTTTAGCATTGCTATGTCTCTATGGAGAATTGAGATATTATACACAAAGGATCGTATGGGATAATAACAAATAACAGTGGGTACAAGTATAAGACAGACATTTGTGGTGGAGAACCATGGTCAGACTGCCAGCCACGTTTAGATGGGTTTAACGCAGTATAACAAGTTTAATAGAGCACAATATTCTGATCCTAAAACGAGACAGATTTAGTCTCCGAAATCTTCCCGGAGTCCTCACACAGTGCCAGGAAATTAGAGGGGAGAATTTGCGTTATGTTTTGATTGTCTGTGTGTTTCCTAGATACTGGTTAACGCACTTTCAGAAGCAGTCATAGCCCTGAAGTGGAAACTTCATTATATGCCTGGTTGGTCTCACTGCATTCTGGAGCGTCTATCACACACTGACCATCTGAACCCTATGACCCAGCGCTGACTTCTATCTGACCTTGTTCATTACAGTAACCGTTATTATAGGTTGTCATTTTGGTCTATTTACTTTAGTGTATTGTATCTGTCTCTTTTTCTCTCTCTTTCATCCTCTCTCTCTCCTCTGCACAGACGGAGTCTAAAAGAAGGAAGTGAAACTCAGCCAATCAGAGACTGTTCCTCAACATTCTACTGCACTTTCAGAAGTGAAGCAAGGCCCACCTCAAGAGGGCACAGAATACAATCTGTCATGACCAACATCACAGGGTCCCAGAGAAACTGAATCCATCAACACAAGATCTTTTGTTTAGTCACAATGGCTCGTATTCACGAGTTTGAAGTGTTTCAGAGTAGGAGTGCTGATATGCGATCAGATTTCCCTTTTAGATCATAATGAATAAGATTATATTGACTGAGGAGACCTGATCCTAGATCTGCACACCTACTCTGAGACTATTTGTGAATACTGGCCAGTATGATCACAACACATCCTAACAGATCTGAACCTAATCTTGTCCTCTGGTAACCCCAATTGGCATTCATATATATTATGAAGTGTGATGCTGACAGAGAATTTTGTTCTTGTAACTGCCTTGGTTTCTTTGTGCCATTCTATGTTCCCAAGATTAATGTGGTTCTCATGACCTAATGGACCTAGGTTGTAGGAAAACTGAATTAAGTGAAAATATCTTAGTCTACTATGGTATTCAGTGATCCTAATGTCTTGTGATACACTGAATGCAGATGAATATAGTTATTGTTTGTGATTTTCCACTTCAAAGTCCCACTTTAGACCACTGCAACACAGCTCCTGTGGAAGACCTACCCTGTTTGAATCCCCCAGAATGCACTCTGTTTTGCTTCTACTCTTAATGTTGAAGGGGACAACCTGCTTTGCCAATTGATTTGACGATTTTGTGTACATAATGTGTATATACAACTGACAGTATTTAGCTAAGCGTGCTTTCTTTCCTGAACCTCATAGGCTATGATAAAGCTATCTGTAAGGGTTCAACCCCAGGGCCCAGATTCACAAAACACTTCTTATGCAAAAACTTAAGAAGTATCTTCAGAAAAAAAATAAGTTCATGAGATAGTAAGTAAGTGCAATTCCTCAAAAATGTCTTAAGAATTCAGGCTTTTCTTACGAACTTCTCAAATATCTTCTTACAAACGTAACTACCTTTTTAAGATTATTGTCACTAAGCAGCTGAGCTAGCTCGCTATCTAGCTAGCAAGGGCAATCCTGTTAGCATATTTCTTACTGAGATTACTGGTCAATTTGTTTGGTGGGGGGGATTTAAAACAATCAACCCTGAAACATTTAATATACGAAAAGTTGCTATTCCTCAATAAAGTTCTTGAAAATGCTCTTAAGTTTCTTCCTATGTTTCTTCCTAAGAAAATTGTTTAAAAGAAATTAGAGTTGAAAATAAAGTTACTGGATTTCTTCTTGGAAATGTTCTTAATTCCAAGATAGCTAAACCCTTGTCTTAAACACATGGAAGTGAGAAAATAAGCTAATGAAAGAAATTGAACATGTTTAATTGACTGATTTAGATGAAGTTTGAGTCAATTAAACATGTTCAATTTCTTTCATTAGCTTATTTTCATTTTCAAGAACTTTATTGAGGAATAGCAACTTTTCGTACGTTTCTTAAGTATAAAGTTAAGGATAAAATTGCACGTAAGAATAGATTTTATTTTAAAGATGGTTTTGTGAATCCAGGCCCAGGTCTCAGACATACTGTAGACCTCTTACTCAGAACTGTAGTAGGGTTGGAGAGAGTGTGGTTGACTCTATGGTCAGATATAATTATTTTATAAAATTATCTTATTGATGCCATTGAGGATGAATAATTGTGGTTATGAGTAACAATGTCAGCGTGTGTACGTGCCTATGTGTGTGTGTTTTCAGATTCCATGGTCAGATGGTTTGATGTGATTCCCAGTAGAATATGCCATGGTGAGATACTGTGGGCGCCTTCAGAGGAATTCATTATGAAGAGAGTTTGGCTGGTTGGATGCCATTACTGCTAGGGTGTGTGTGTGTGTGTGTTTTATATGTGTGTGTGTGTGTGTGGGGGGGGGGGTTGTCATTAAATGCTGACCTTATTTTATTCATTTGTATAAGCATAGGACATAAAGCAGTCAAGGTTGATTGCCTTTTTAGGAAAAAACTGTCATGGTTTGCTATCATATTGCATCGTCTGGTATTTCTCTGATTGCATCATTATACACATCACTACTTGATCAGATGTTTATTTCTACTCTGTATATTGACTGCTGTGATCCGGGATGTAAGCACCGAATATGTGTGTGGAGGGCTGTCATACCAGATAACGTGTTTTTCATAATGTCAGTCACTTCACATGCAGAAATGCCACTAACCACATTAAAGGTTAACACAGCCCCCTGTATGAAGGACAATGCTGTCGCTTGAACATGTATGATGTCATGAATTGTAAATTAAAGAATTTAGAAAAAGGTGTAGTGTATTATTGCTTATTGAATATATTTGCACTTTATATGGAAAATGTAAGGTTGACACATTTTCTGGAGGTTTTTGAGTTTGCGCCTCAGGAATGGAATTCTGGGTGCAGTCTCTGTACACCTGCATTAACTTTAGAGAAAGGGGAAAAGGTGGAGGTATTCTCCTCTTGGCTGTTGTTTGTGCAGATCTGGCTTCCATATGCACTTTGTTCCAAGTCTGTTTATCCTGAGCCATGGGGTTTGAGAGGGGCACGGAGCTTTCTTGAACACACACACAGCTACAAATCATCCAGCATCAATCTTTAAGGCCAGTTCTACAGCGAAGGCGGGTTGGAGTGTTTCTTAGTCCTGCGCCCTCTGTGTGTTGTCTGGGCTTGGGATGCAGTAGAACAGATTATTGTCAGAAAATGTTTTATCAGAGATCAGATCCCAATTTTCTTTCACAGTTTGTAATAGAGCCTCTAGCATGGCTGGGGATGTGATTGTGTGTCTAAATCAAACTAAAAAAGTAGTAATCACCTGTTACAATTTTCACAGGCTCATTGTAGACACAAAAAGATTGGATACTTGCTCCACCAGTATAAGGTTTGGAATCTGCCACGATTCTCATGTTTTCCTCCCAAACTTCATTATGCTGCACTGGCCTCCAGTGACACAACCAGTTTCCCTGATCCTAAGAGATTGAGTCTAGTGTGCTGCTTGGGTTGATTTTGTACCAAACCCACAGTCATACCACTCCTACGCACCTTTTCTGCTCTGTCATACCGTTTCTCAGAATGTAGTGGGATGAAGTCACACAGGTTCTGAATGACGTCAGCCCGGTTCCAGTCTGCCATGTCTCTCCAACCACCCCCATCTACCACCCCTCCCTCCGTCCCTCCGATGGCGCGTTCTCTCCATCCCTCTGGTTGCTGAACGAGGGCTTTGTCCACTAAATAAAACACACACAGCCACTAGTGTGTCCAGGCCTGCAGATAAGACCAACAGGCAGATATGAGAGCATGGGCCAATTTTATGTGTGCGTGTGTTACAAGGACAAAGGTCAGAGGGCAGTGACTGACATACGCCCACAGTGGGAGGATAAATTCCATTTAGCCCAATCTAAAGGGAGAGTCATTAACCCTTTGATCATGGCCTTTTTGATACACTATAATAAAAAAAACCTTATTGTATAATGTATGTCCTCATGTCTCAGCATGTCCTAATGTCCTTGTTTTTATCTAACTAAATTATGATTGTGGAGCCTTATGCTGTAATAACCAATACGTCCACATGGTGGCAGGCAATGGCTTACAGTAAAACCTATCAGTCAGTTGTCTGCTCTCAAAAAATGATTATATTATAGATGAATAAACTGTTTAAGCCGTTACACTGATAAGTATTGTATTGGACCTATTCTGAGATTAGGCTAATAGATGTGGCAGCTCCATGAAAGTAAGCTACACCATTTCTCTGAGTAGTGAGTTACCATCTTGGTGTGGTGGTGGTCTGTTCCTTGCACTTCCTGTGCACTGTGTTTTGAACCAGAAACACCCAGTCCTGTGCAGGTTAGGGTCTGTATCTGGGGCAGAAAGAACACCCCAGTACTTTGCAGTAACCACTCGCTTAGGGTTTTACCAGAACACATGCAGAAGCAGTGTAGGAACCAAAGACATTAGACCCAAGCTTTATTTCACATTTTAAAAAACTAGCCACTCTTGCTTCAAATGGTAATAATAGTCTATGTCGCAATTTCTTGATAAAATGAGGGACATTTCTCTGGCACTATTCTCTGGTGAAGGATACTGTATTGTAATTGTATTGTAAAAAACGTGCAGAATTTTTTATTTTGAGGTTTCAAACGAACATGTTTGAAATTAATTGACAGTAACTGAGACTGGAATGTGTCACTGTATGTGTCACTATTACAATCATGCCACACCAACATCATTTTGCAGTTATGCAAACTATTACCTCTATCTTCATATAAACTTAGAGACAGTCATATGCACTTTCACATTACATTCATGTTACATTTAAATGGAACTTCCATACTCTCTCAAGAGGGAGAACATCTATTTACAGAGACTCACAGTTTCGGCTATATGGTGGGCTCAACATTTTACATAAACCATGGAAAGCCCCCAACCTGTAGCCAGCATGCGTACAAACACGTGCATTTGTGCATATACATACACCAACACACACTCACTCACTCATACTGAGTGAGTCATATGCAGACATATAGACACAGGCACACACACTTAATCACACACAGGGACATTCAATGTTCGGTATGAGATATTTTTCCCTGTTATATCCCAAAATCATCACTAATAATCACCAAAGTGGTTCAGTGGTTTCTTCATTAGCATATATATTTTGATAGTCAATAACAAATTATGCTTTACCATCATTATGTGTGAGATCATTTGAAAACAGAGTTATTGTCACCTTTGTGATTCACACTGCTAGCGGACGTTATTTTGCTATTCTAACTCTGAGGTGTGATGTGAAGGAGGGTTCACACTCAGAAGCACATATTCTCTAGCTCTAACCCTTGCTCACATGTCTCACCCCTATCCCCCTACCACCCCATCTTTAAATCACATTTTATTCTCTGGAACACTGCTGTACTGCGGTTAACACACTGCTCACCGTTTCCATGACACCAGGAAGAGTGTGTCATAGAGTGTGTGTGAGTTAAATAAAATAAAAAACATGAATCCCCCCCAAGGAGTAACATTTTCATCCACAAAATATGTTCAGCTTTCCTCTTTTTTAGTGAGAAGAGCCATCAAAGAAGACAACTTAAACAGTAAAACAGTTAGCAGCACTGTGCCGTTATGGTCTGGTTGAGGTCTCTTTCAGAACCTGTCGGCTCAGTAGACCCGGATGGCTGCGTACTCTGAGCATTCATCCTGGGGGGTTGGGATATGGGGGGGGTTCGGGGTCCCTCTAGGGGTCTGGTGGTACACAGCGTACACAAGGTAGTTTGACCCTTGACCTCCAGCTGTGAGGTCAGAGGAAGGCAAAGCTCCGTTTGTCACCAGGAGGCTGTGTGGCGATTCCCTGTTTAAGCTTTTGCCATAGGGACCATTGTTGTAGAAATTGTTGGACTGGGCAGGGTTTGGTGTGGAAGGTGATGATGGAAAGATTCCCTTAGAGCAGGAGGAGAGGTCTGGACATGGTTCTGCCTGTGTGGACATTTCCATTAAACACAGAGAAAAACTGTTCGACAAAGTCAGGACAACAAGGCTTCTATTTTGTACAAGTTTAGTGTATTGAGGACCAGTTTTGTCATGGTAGCAAATTACCCATTGGTTAATAGTAAGATGCTATAAGATTTCCTTACCTGCTCCATTATCCTGTTATTTGTTGACCTTGTAGATCCTGAAAAAATGTGTATGTTGTAGAAAGTTAAAGTGACATGTTTGCTGTATTTCAACCTTGTACAAAATAAAAGTTTTCAGTATTAAATGGGTCTAATAAAAAACATGAGCTGACGCACATCCAGAGAAAATGATTTAGTGTACTGTAGAGGTGCTGACTAACGGTGAATAAACTATAAGCTATAAAAACAAAGAGAGTCGCACACTCCATATCTATAACCTCCCAGTCATTTATTGGGTAAAAAAAACACAGTGATGCCGAAACGTTGGTGGTTTTTTTACCCAATATACATATGGAGTGTGCGACTCTCTTTGTTTCTACAGTTTTAAATGGGTAACAGCATTACTCACCTTTACATCCATAAAGACAGAGGAAGGAGATTGCTGTCACCATGACCACCAGCAGTACTATTCCCACACAGATGTAAACATACGGTTTCCTGCTCAGATATTTCTCATCAAGCTTTGCATTTGGTGAGTCGTCTGTTAGAGTAGAAACAGAGGTCTTAACACCATACACAGTTGTCATATAGGCCTACTAGCTGATGTAATGTGATTGAATGTCTGTAATTTCATAAAACATTGTCCTACTTGTGTTGTGGTCTGTTGTGCTTGTCATTTTCAGGTTGCTATCTATAGAAATAAGTGTGTCAAACAACAATGACTCAACTGAGTATCTATTTTATTCATTTTAAAACAATTAATTGAGAACAAAAATAAGCTTTGCTTGGTTACCTGAGACAAAAACATTGATAGCATGGCTAATAATTGATGATTTATGGCCAGCCATTCCACATCTGTACGAACCATTGTCATTGATAGATATATTCTTAAAATCCAAAAATGCAATACGATCTTCTGACCATCTATCAAATGGTTTCCATCCAATTTTGACTTGCTCTGTCTCATGTATTTGTTTGCAGTTGGCGTCCTCAAATTTACACCAGGTGACACGTAAGGTTTCACCACAATGTTTCACAGGGCAGTTGATTGTCAGCCGTTTCTGAGGGACAGCATTCCAAACAGTGTTTCTTTTGATTGGCACCTCAATTTTACATGGGCCTTGGTGTGAGAAAAGATCATGGAATCAATGTACAAAATTACTACTGATAGGGATCATACTGGTCACTGGTAAAACATAAATGAAAACGTGAAGACCTGTCATATTCAAATTGCGGTTGAGAAGTTACACTTTGACACTGTCCATCACCCCTCTCTGACTGACTTTTGTTGATCATATACAGTGCGTTCGGAAAGTATTCAGACCCCTTGAATTTTTCCACATTTTGTTACGTTACAGCCTTATTCTAAAATTGATTAAATTGTTTTTTTTCCTCATTAATCTACACATAATACCCCATAATGACTAAGAAAAAACTACTTTTTAGAAATGTTTGCATATTTATAAAATATAAAAAACTGAAATATCACATTTACATAAGTATTCAGACCCTTTACTCAGTACTTTGTTGAAGCACCTTTGGCAGTGATTACAGCCTTGTGTCTAATTGGGTATAACGCTACAAGCTTGGCACATCGGTATTTGGCAAGTTCCTCCCATTCTTCTCTGCAGATCCTCTCAAGGTCTGTCAAGTTGGATGGGGAGCATCGCTGCACAGCTATTTTCAGGTCTCTCCAGAGATGTTCGATCAGGTTCAAGTCCGGGCTCTGGCTGGGCCACTCAAGGACATTCAGAGACTTGTCCCGAAGCCACTCCTGCGTTGTCTTGGCTGTGTGCTTAGGGTCGTTGTCCTGTTGGAAGGTGAACCTTCGCCCCAGTCTGAGGTCCTGAGCGCTCTGGAGCAGGTTTTCATCAAGGATCTCTCTGTAATTTGCTCCGTTCATCTTTCCCTCGATCCTGACTAGTCTCCCAGTCCCTGCCGCTGAAAAACATCCCCACAGCATGATGCTGCCACCATCATGCTTCACCGTAGGGATGGTGCCAGGTTTCCTCCAGACGTGACACTTGGCATTCAGGCCAAAGAGTTCAATATTGGTTTCATCAAACCAGAGGATTTTGTTTCTCATGGTCTGAGAGTTCTTCAGGTGCCTTTTGGCTAACTCTAAGCGGGCTGTCATGTGCCTTTTACTGAGGAGTGGCTTCCGTCTGGCCACTCTACCATAAAGGCCTGATTGGTGGAGTGCTGCAAAGACGGTTGTCCTACTGGAAGGTTATCTCATCTCCACAGAGGAACTATGGAGCTCTGTCAGAGTGACCATTGGGTTCTTGGTCAACTCCCTGACCAAGGCCCTTCTCCCCCGATTGCTCAGTTTGGTCGGGCGGCCAGCTCAAGGAAGAGTCTTGGTGGTTCCAAACTTCTTCCATTTAAGAATGATGGAGGCCACTGTGTTCTTGGGGACCTTCAATGCTGCAGACAGGTTTTGGTACCCTTCCGTAGATCTGTGCCTCGACACAATCCTGTTTCAGAGCTCTACGGACAATTCCTTCGACTTCATGGCTTGGTTTTTGCTCTGACATTCACTGTCAACTGTGGGACCTTATATAGACAGGTGTGTGCTTTTCCAAATTATGTTCAATAAATTGAATTTACCACAGGTGGACTCCAATCAAGTTGTAGAAACATCTCAAGGATGATCAATGGAAACAGGATGCACCTGTGCTCAATTTCGAGTCTCAGAGCAAAGGGTCTGAATACTTATGTAAATAAGTTATTTATGTTTTTTATTTTTAATACATTTGCAAAAAATTCTAAAAACCTGTTTTCGCTTTGTCATGATGGGGTATTGATGAGAAACATTTGTTATTTAATCCTTTTTAGAATAAGGCTGTAATGTAACAAAATGTGGAAAAAGTCAAGCAGTCTGAATACTTTCCGAATGCACTGTACGTAGCATATTGTTCAAGGAAAGTTTAAGTAAATTGCCAAAATTAAAAATTATCAATCCCTTTCAAATGTAACACAAAACTAATGTGTGACAAAATGTGAAACATCTTACCTTGAGCATTGCCATGGATGCAGACCAGGAAGAGGAGACAGAGGACCAGGAGGATGTGGTCAGAACAAGGTGGGTCCATCAGGGCAAAGATGCAATGTTTAATGAGCTCTCAAGACAGGTCATGCCCATGTCACTCAGTTAGAGCAAACCGTCTGTGTATACACATGTGAGTTGAGTGGTGACATTGACAAAATGTTCTCTCTCTCTCTCTCTCTCTCTCTCTCTCTCTCTCTCTCTCTCTCTCTCTCTCTCTCTCTCTCTCTCTCTCTCTCTCTCTCTCTCTCTCTCTCTCTCTCTCTCTCTCTCTCTCTCTCTCTCTCTCTCTCTCTCTCTCTCTCTCTCTCTCTCTCTCTCTCTCTCTCTCTCTCTCTCTGCATCTATAGGGTTTTGCCTACCTACATATAAGCCTACCTACCATAGCTCTCTTGTCTGTTGCTTCTACTTTTGAGCTGTTTCCTCTCCCTCACACATCATAGGCCAACACACGTGTATGTCTTTTTATTCTGTGTCTCTGCAAGGGGTACCATTGGAGGACTCTGCTCATTCAATTGATTTATTCATATCTGTTATCTGAGACTCATGATGAGGGCTAGTGGGTTACAGTATATTATAGCTATAGGTGCTGTAATGAGCTTCAAATTTATGCTCAGTTAAAAATGTAACTTCTCACACTTTTACATTTTAGTCATGTAGCAGACACTCTTATCAAGTGCATATATTTTCATACTTGTCCCCCCATGGGAATTAAACCCACAACCCTGGCGTTGCAAGCGCCATGCTCTGCCAACTGAGCTACACTTAACAGTTGTATTGTAATCCATTCTGAGTTGTGTGGGTGGGAGGGGAGGGGGAGGGGGAGGGGGAGGGGGGGGCTTTCCTCTTGGGTTCTCTATTGCTCCTCTACTGTGCGTCAAGCAAGGGGGAAGCTGACCATCAGACCAACTCCTTGAATGCCGTAATTCTTGAAGTTTGCAGTTGTGTCTAAAAAACACTATTTTGCTCAGAACTTTTTTACCCTTGGGTGTGTGTACTTTACTATATTGATACTTGGAATATCACTTTTTAACAGGAAAAGTTCAAAAATCTCTGGAGGATGTCGTTAAAATGAAATGGACTGGGTCAAACTTAGTATAGCAAACTTAGTATAGCACCTACACTACCTGTGGTAAGAAACATTCACCTGATGACTACTGCTTTCCATTATGTCACTATCAGAGTTCATTAACAGTTGCAACCGTTTTCTTCAGATACTTACAGTGCGTCACAATAGCGCCATCTTCTGGTAAATAAAGTACTGAAGCAGTTCTCTGTTCTTGACTGTATTTATTTACAGAAGTAACCGAGTTGTACAGTGCCTTGCAAAAGTATTCATACCCCTTGGCGTGTTTCCTATTTTGTTGCATTACAACCTGTAATTTAAATGAATTTTTATTTGGATTTCATGTAATGGACATACACAAAATAGTCCACATTTGTGAAGTGAAATTAAAAATATTACTTGTTTCAAATAATTCAAAAAAATAAATAACGGAAAAGTGGTCGGTGCATATGTATTTATCCCCTTTGCTATGAAGCCCCTAAATAAGATCTGGTGCAACCAATTACCTTCAGAAGTCAAATCATTAGTTAAATAAAGTCCACCTGTGTGCAATCTAAGTGTCACATGATCTCAGTATATATACACCTGTTCTGAAAGGCCCCAGAGTCTGCAACACCACTAAGCAAGGGGCACCACCAAGCAAGCGGCACCATGAAGACCAAGGAGCTCTCCAAACAGGTCAGGGACAAAGTTGTGGAGAAGTACAGATCAGGGTTGGGTTATAAAAATATCAGAAACTTTGAACATCCCACGGACCACCATTAAATCCATTATAAAAAAATTGAAAGAATATGGCACCACAACCAAACTGTCAACAGAGGGCCGCCCACCAAAATTCACGGACCAGGCAAGGAGGGCATTAATCAGAGAGGCAACAAAGAGATCAAAGATAACCCTGAAGGAGCTACAAAGCTCCACAGCGGAGATTGGAGTATCTGTCCATAGGACCACTTTAAGCCGTACACTCCACAGAGCTGGGTTTTATGGAAGAGTGGCCAGAAAAAAGCCATTGCTTAAAGAAAAAAATAAGCAAACACGTTTGGTGTTCGCCAAAAGCCATGTGGGAGACTCCCCAAACATATGGAAGAAGGTACTCTGGTCAGATGAGACTACAATTGAGCTTTTTGGTCATCAAGGAGAACGTTATGTCTGGCGCAAACCCAACACCTCTCGTCACATCGAGAACACCATCCCCACAGTGAAGCATGGTGGTGGCAGCATCATGCTGTGGGGATGTTTTTCATCGGCAGGGACTGGGAAACTGGTCAGAATTGAAGGAATGATTGATGGTGAAAAATACAGGAAAATTCTTGAGGGAAACCTGTTTCAGTCTTCCAGAGATTTGAGACAGGGACGGAGGTTCACCTTCCAGCAGGACAATGACCCTAAGCATACTGCTAAAGCAACACTTGAGTGGTTTAAGGGGAAACATTTAAATGTATTGGAATGGCCTAGTCAAAGCCCAGACCTCAATCCAATTGAGAATCTGTGGTATGACTTAAAGATTGCTGTACACCAGCAGAACCCATCCAACTTGAAGGACCTGGAGCAGTTTTGCCTTGAAGAATGGGCAAAAATCCCATTGGCTAGATGTGCCAAGCTTATAGAGACATACCCAAAGAGACTTGTCCCAACTGTTCCATAAAGTGTATTTTTATCTGGTGTTTAAATTTGATTCTACTGCTTGCGTCAGTTACCTGATGTTGAATAGAGTTCCATGTAGCCATGGCTCTATGTAGTACTGTGCAACTCCCATTGTCTGTTCTGGACTTGGGGATTGTGAAGAGACCTCTGGTGGCATGTCTTATGGGGTATGCATGGCTGTCTGAGCTGTGTGCTAGTAGTTTAAACAGACAGCTCGATGCATTCAGCATGTCAATACAAGTAGTGATGAAGTCAATCTCTCCGTGTCACGGTCGTTGAGAGACGGGTCAGACCAAGGTGCAGCGTGATATGCGTACATATTTATTAAGATGAATAAACACTCCACAAAATAACAAAACAACGAAAATGTGAAGTCCTATGGGCTATACACACAACAAGCCTAACAGGAACACAAACAAGATCCCACAACTAAGGTAGGCAACCAGGCTGCCTAAGTATGATCCCCAATCAGAGACAACGTTCAACAGCTGCCTCTGATTGAGAACCACACCCGGCCAACATAGAAATACAATGACATAGAATGTCCACATAGAAATTCCCACACATAGATATTCATACCCTGACTAAACCAACTAGCCAACTCTATGTCAGGGCGTGACAGTACCCCCCAAAAAAAAGGTGCGTACTCCGGCCGCACCAACATGACACATTAGGGGAGGGTCCGGGTGGGCATTCAGCCTCGGAGGCGGCTCCGGCTCCGGGCGTGACGACCTCTCCCTCTCTGCCTCCCCGTTGCACCCCTGGTCTGGTCTGGACCTCGGCGCGATGCTTCCCCTCTCCTCCCCGAACTTGGAGAGGGGCTGACGTCTAGGCCTGGATCGGCAATCCTCCCGCGATGCACCAAGCCCTGTCTGGACCCTGGTGTGGGAGGCCCCGACCCTGTAGAGGGGCTGACGTCTGGGCCTGGAGTGGAGCCGCTGACCAGAGCTGAACTGGACCCCGGTGGAGCGGACTGCTCTGGCTCCGGAGTGGAGCCGCTGACCGGAGCTGGACTGGGCACCGGTGGAGCGGACTACCCTGGCTCCGGAGTGGAGCCGATGACCGGATCAGGACTGGGAACACACACCACTGGTCTGGTGCGGGGAGCAGGTACGGGCCGTACCGTACTGGATACGCGCACCACTGGTTTGGTGCGGGGAGCAGGTACGGGGCGTACCGGGCTGGCGACACGCACCGCTGGTTTGGTGCGGGGAGCAGGTACGGGCCGTACTGGACTGGATACACACACCACTGGTTTGGTGCGGGGAGCAGGTACGGGGCGTACCGGGCTGGCGACAGGCACCACTGGTTTGGTGCGAGGAGCAGGCACGGGGCGTACCAGGCTGGGGAGGCGTACTGGTGACACAGTGCGTAGAACCGGAGCAGGATATACTGGACCGTGGAAGCGTACTGGAGGTCTGGAGTGTACAGCTGGCACAACCCGTCCTGGCTGGATGCCCACTTTCGCACGGCACGTGCGGGGCGCTGGCACAGGACGCACTGGGCTGTGAATGAGCACTGGCGACAGTGCGTATCTCCGCATACCTTGGTTCCTCAATGAACACACGCTCCTTTTGTTGCCTGACCAGCTCCTCTCTCCGTGCATCCACTACTTCCTTCTCCCTACGGGCCTCCTGCAGCGCCTCCTCTTGAATGGAGCTCTCCTGCTCTATTCTCGCTATCAGCCCCCGTAATGTAGTGGCCTCCTCTCTTAAACTGCAGATCTACAGGTCTTGGAGGACCTCTAAAATAGCGGCCTCCTCCTCTACAGTCAGCCCTTTCACGGCCTCCTGCTGCCACGTCGTCCACCTGTGTGCCCCCCCCAAAAATCTTTTTTTTTATTGGGGCTGCTTCTCGGGCGTTCTTCGTGACCGAGTCCTTTTAAGTCGCCGTTTCTCCTCCCTTGCTGCCTCTGTCTGCTCCCAAGGAAGGCGATCCATCCCCGCCTGGATCTCTTCCCATGTCCATGATCCCTTACCATTTAATATCTCCTCCCAAGTCCATGATTTCTGCTCCTCCTGGCACGCTGCTTGGTCCTTGTTTGTTGGGATCTTCTGTCACGGTCGTTGAGAGACGGGTCAGACCAAGGTGCAGCGTGATATGCGTACATATTTATTAAGACGAATAAACACTTGACAAAATAACAAAACAACGAAAACGTGAAGTCCTATGGGCTATACACACAACAAGCCTAACAGGAACACAAACAAGATCCCACAACTAAGGTAGGCATCATGGATGCCTAAGTATGATCCCCAATCAGAGACAACGATCGACAGCTGCCTCTGATTGGGAACCACACCCGGCCAACATAGAAATACAATGACATAGAATGTCCACATAGAAATTCCCACACATAGATATTCACACCCTGACTAAACCATCTCTATGTCAGGGCGTGACACTCCGCTACTTTAATCCATGAGAGATTGACATGTGTACATTTAAGGGCTAGCTGTGCTGACTGTTATGAGCCAATTGTAATTTTCCTAAGTCCCTCTTTGTGGCACCTGACCACACGATTGGCAGTAGTCCAGGTGCGACAAAACTAGGGCCTGTAGGACCTGCTTTGTTGATAGTGATGTTAAGAAGGCATAGCAGAACTTTAGTATGGACAGACTTCTCCCAATCTTAGTTACTGATGAATCAATATGTTTTGACCATGATAGTTTACAATCCAGGGTTACTCCAAGCAGTTTAGTCACCTCAACTTGCTCAATTTCTACATTATTCATTACAAGATTTAGTTGAGGTTTAGGTTTTAGTGAATGATTTGTCCCAAATACAATGCTTTTAGTTTTTGAAATATTTAGGACTAACTTATTTCTTGCCACTCATTCTGACTGCAGCTCTTTGTTAAGTGTTACAGAAATGTCACTCTCTGTAGTAGCTGACGTACAGTGGGCTACAAAATTACTGGCACCCCTGACTGGCAATGCACAAACTGTCACGGTTTCGGCCGAGGCTGCTCCTTCTCCTTGTTCGGGCAGGCTTCGGCGGTCGTCGTCTCCGGAGTACTAGCTGCCACCGTTAGATGTTTCTATGTTTGATTGGTTTTGTCTGTTTTGTTACACCTGTTCCTTATTAGTGTTCATTATGCGTCCTATTTAGTTCTCTTGAGTTTGGTCAGGTGTTGTGTGTAATTGTTTTTTGTCACGTTGTTGTGCTAGTCCGTTTTTCTGTTCTCTCTGTATTTTGTGTTTTGAGAGAGAGTTCCGCACTTTGTGCGCCTTGTGTTTACTTTACCACGTTGCGTAAAGTTCGCCTGTTGCCTGTTGCCGTGTGTGGCTTGTTATTTGGACTTCACTAAAGACGACTGTTCGAAACCTCTGTGTGTCCCGCGCCTGATTCCACACTACCTCTACACTCAACCCTGACAGAATTACACACCGATTCAATGGAATCAGCAGGAGCAACCGCACCCAGTGAAATCATCGAGGAGCGTCTTCGTGAACAGGAGGACAGGATTAATCAAATCGGACACGCTCTGGATAGAGTTATGAACACCCTCCATCGATGGGAGACCAGCGGGGTACCCACGCCCCCACCTACCACACCATCACCATCGGTCAGTCCGCCTGTCCAACTTCCGGAACCCAGTGGGATTCGGCTCTCGCTCCCGAGGGCGTACGACGGCACCGCGGCCGGGTGTCAAGGGTTCCTGCTGCAAGTTGAACTGTACCTCGCCACCGTGCACCCGGCGCCCTCGGGACACGAGAGCGTCTCCGCCCTCATCTCCTGTCTCACCGGCAAGGCGTTGGAGTGGGCCAACGCCGAATGGAGGAGAATAGACGCCGCTACTATCACCTATGCGGAGTTCTCCCGCCGCTTCCGTGCGGTTTTGACCATCCACCAGAGGGAAGGCGGCGGGGGAGCGTCTATTCTACCTCCGGCAGGGGATGAGGAGCGCTCAGGAGTTTGCACTGGAGTTCCGGACTCTAGCGGCAGATGCAGGGTGGAATGAGCGGGCTCTCATAGATCACTTCCGCTGCAGCCTCCGGGAGGACGTCCAGAGAGAGTTGGCGTGCAGGGATACCACGCTTTCTTTTGACCAATTGTTTGACATGGCCATTCGGCTGGACACCCTGCTCGCCACCCGTGGACGTCCCGGGTGGGGGTCGCCCATTCCACCCTCCAGCACCTCCCGAGCCGAGGCCCATGGAGCTCGGAGGTGCTGGCGCTAGAGAACGGAGGAGAAGGAGCCCGAGGGGGGCCGTCCCCTGCACCAACTGTGGCCGTGGAGGGCACACCGCGGCTAGGTGCTGGGGAGGGTCTCTTGGTGGAAGAGAAGGCAGGCCACACATTGGGGAGTCCTCCCAGGTGAGTAGGCGCCCCACTTACCCAGAGCTTTCTGTCGTTCACATAACTATACCTGTTTGTTTTCCACAGGTTGCACCTCGTTCCCAGCATAAGGCGCTAGTAGATTCAGGCGCAGCTGGGAATTTTGTAGATCGTAAATTCTGTGTAGAGTTAGGGATCCCTCTCCTTCCGGTAAATAATCCTTTCCCGGTACATGCCCTAGATAGCCGTCCGTTAGGATCCGGGTTGATTAGGGAGGTCACAGTGCCACTTAGGATGGAGACGCAGGGGGGTCATGAGGAGACGATTCAGCTCTATCTGATCGACTCTCCTGCGTATCCGGTGGTACTGGGGCTTCCCTGGTTGATTACACATGATCCTACTATTTCGTGGCGAGAGAGGGCTCTTAAGGGGTGGTCTGCCCAGTGTGAGGGGCTATGTCTGGGTGTTTCCGTGGGCGACCTCTGTGGAGAGTCCGAACCAAATGCCCGCACTGCACATTCCCCCGAGTATGAGGATTTGGCCCTCGTGTTTAGCAAGACAAGAGCGGCGCGGTTGCCGCCTCATAGACAGGGGGATTGTGCGATAGACCTCCAGGCAGGAGCTGCGCTCCCGCGGAGCCATGTGTATCCTTTGTCACAAGAGGAGAAGAGGGCAATGGAGACATACATTGCCGAGTCTCTGAGACAGGGATACATACGGCCCTCCACTTCGCCCGCGTCCTCAAGCTTCTTTTTGTGAAGAAAAAGGATGGAGGTTTGCGCCCGTGTATTGATTACCGCGGTCTCAATCAGATTACTGTGAAATATAGTTATCCACTCCCTCTGATTGCGACTATGACGGAGTCATTACGAGGGCACGGTTCTTCACAAAATTGGACCTCAGGAGCGCATATAACTTGGTGCGCATTAGAGAGGGCGATGAATGGAAGACAGCATTTAGTACTACCTCCGGTCATTACGAGTATCTCGTCATGCCATACGGGTTAATGAATGCTCCATCAGTCTTCCAATCCTTTGTAGATGAGATTTTCCGGGACATGCAGGGGCAGGGAGTAGTCGTGTACATAGACGATATTCTGGTGTACAGTTCTACCCGAGCCGAGCATGTAGCCCTGGTGCGCCGAGTGTTGAGGAGGCTGTTGGAGCATGACCTGTATGTCAAGGCAGAGAAATGTCTGTTCTTCCAGGAGTCGGTCTCCTTTTTGGGTTATCAGTTGTCTGCGTCAGGGGTGAAGATGGAGGTTGACCGTGTGTCAGCCGTGCGTAATTGGCAAACCCCAACCACGGTTAAAGAGGTGCAGCAGTTTTTGGGTTTTGCAAATTACTACCGGAGGTTTATCCGGGTTTTGGACAGGTGGCAGCTCCCATAACGTCCCTTCTGAAGGGGGGTCCGGTGCGCTTGCGGTGGTCAGCTGAGGCGGACAGGGCTTTTGGGAAACTGAAGGACCTGTTTACCTCGGCTCCGGTGCTGGCGCACCCGGATCCCGCTTTACCATTCCAAGTGGAGGTGGACGCGTCTGAAGCCGGTATCGGGGCCGTTCTCTCACAACGGTCCGGCACACCACCTAAACTCCGCCCCTGTGCTTTTTATTCGAAAAAGCTCAGTCCGGCGGAGCGTAATTATGACGTAGGGGACAGGGAGCTGTTAGCCGTGGTACAAGCCCTAAAGGTGTGGAGGCATTGGCTTGAGGGGGCTCAACACCCTTTTCTCATTTTGACTGACCACCGTAACCTGGAATACATTCGGGCAGCTAGGAGACTGAATCCTCGCCAGGCTCGGTGGACTATGTTTCTAGCCCGGTTCGTGTTTAAGATCACTTACATCCTTGGGTCCCAGAACGGGAAGGCAGATGCCCTGTCTCGGCGGTATGACACGGAGGAGAGGTCCGTTGAGCCCACTCCCATACTACCTAAGTCTTGTCTGGTTGCACCGGTGGTATGGGAGGTCGATACGGAGATCGAGCGGGCGTTACGCACCGACCCTAGCCCTCCACAGTGTCCGGTGGGTCGGACGTACGTCCCGCTCGAGGTCCGGGATCGACTCATTTATTGGGCTCACACGTCACCCTCCTCTGGACATCCAGGTATTGGCCGGACAGTGCACTGCCTTAGCACTAAGTACTGGTGGCCAACGTTAGCCAGGGATGTGAGGATTTATGTCTCCTCCTGCTCGGTGTGTGCCCAGTGTAAGGCGCCCAGACACTTGCCCAGGGGTAAGTTACAACCCCTGCCCGTTCCACAACGACCCTGGTCTCACCTTTCGGTGGATTTTGTTACAGACCTTCCCCCCTCCCAGGGGAATACAACCATCCTGGTCGTTGTGGATCGGTTCTCGAAGGCCTGTCGTCTCCTTCCCATGCCGGGTCTTCCTACTGCCCTACAGACCGCTGAGGCTCTATTTACCCACGTCTTCCGGCATTACGGGGTACCCGAGGATATAGTGTCTGATCGAGGCCCCCAGTTTACCTCCAGAGTCTGGAGAGCGTTTATTGAACGGTTGGGGGTTTCGGTGAGCCTTACCTCGGGTTACCACCCGGAGAGTAATGGGCAGGTCGAACGTGTCAACCAGGATGTGGGTAGGTTTCTGAGGTCGTATTGCCAGGGCCGGCCGGAGGAGTGGGCAAGATATGTTCCCTGGGCCGAGATGGCACAGAACTCTCTCCGCCACTCCTCCACTAAACTAACCCCTTTCCAGTGTGTGTTAGGGTACCAGCCGGTTCTGGCACCTTGGCATGAGAGCCAGATCGAGGCCCCTGCGGTGGATGAGTGGGTGCGGCGCTCGGAGGAGACGTGGAACGCTGCACACGTCCATCTGCAGCGAGCCATCCGTCGACATAAGACAAGCGCCGATCTCCACCGCAGTGAGGGGCCAGTGTACGCACCTGGAGATCGAGTCTGGCTCTCGACCAGAAACCTGCCCCTCCGCCTGCCCTGCCGGAAGCTGGGTCGGCGGTTTGTGGGGCCTTTTAAAGTCCTGAGGAGATTGAACGAGGTGTGTTACAGGTTACAACTGCCCATTGATTACAAGAATATTAACCCCTCGTTCCATGTGTCTCTCCTCAGGCCGGTGGTAGCTGGTCCACTCCAGGACTATGAGATAGAAGAGACTCCTCCGCCCCCGTTGGACATCGAGGGGGCTCCGGCGACACTGTTCGGTCCATCCTAGATTCGAGACGCCGGATGGGGGGTCTCCAATATCTCGTGGAGTGGGAGGAGTACGGCCCGGAGGAGCGGTGCTGGGTGCCGAGGAGGGACATCCTAGACCCGTCTCTTCTGACCGAGTTCCATCGTGGTCATCCCACGTGCCCTGCTCCGCGTCTTCCTGGTCGTCCCCGAGGCTGGGGTCGGCGCACGGGGGTACTGTCACGGTTTCGGCCGAGGCTGCTCCTTCTCCTTGTTCGGGCAGGCTTCGGCGGTCGTCGTCTCCGGAGTACTAGCTGCCACCGTTCGATGTTTCTATGTTTGATTGGTTTTGTCTGTTTTGTTACACCTGTTCCTTATTAGTGTTCATTATGCGTCCTATTTAGTTCTCTTGAGTTTGGTCAGGTGTTGTGTGTAATTGTTTTTTGTCACGTTGTTGTGCTAGTCCGTTTTTCTGTTCTCTCTGTATTTTGTGTTTTGAGAGAGAGTTCCGCAGTTTGTGCGCCTTGTGTTTACTTTACCGCGTTGCGTAAAGTTCGCCTGTTGCCTGTTGCCGTGTGTGGCTTGTTATTTGGACTTCACTAAAGACGTCTGTTCGAAACCTCTGTGTGTCCTGCGCCTGATTCCACACTACCTCTACACTCAACACTGACACAAACAATACTTTAAAAAATAGAAACAATATAATTATAGAGATAAACTCAAAATACCAACATGTGAGAAATACTGTACTATATTAATGTTTCAATGGAACCAACCAAAATCATACAATTATTGAATACAAAATAAATGTCATCAAAATCAAGGTTTCATAATTATTGGCACTCCTCATTTAGTACTTAGTGCAACCACCTCTGGCAAGGATAACAGCATGGAGTCTTTTCCTGTAATGTTTGACAAGGTTAAGGAACACATTTGGAGGGATTTTTGACCATTCCTCTATGCAGATCCTTTCAAGATCCTTCACATTCTTGGGTTTGCGCTTATCAACTGCCCTCTTCAACTCAGCCCACAGATTTTTTATTGGATTGAGGTCCGTCGACTGATATGGCCATGGCAGAACTTTCTTGTAGGCTTAGATTGAAGATATGTCAAATAGGAGTGTCAATATCGTCCGCTATTATCCTCAGTCATTTTACAGGTATTATTTAAGTGAGTTTCAGAGATAGTCAAAATATGAATGTCATCTGTTACTAGCAAGTTATTAATTTCATGAATCTTGTTTCTTAGGCTACATGTGATAATATACAGTGCCTTCGGAAAGTTTTCCAAATTTTGTTAGGTTACAGCCTTATTCTAAAATTGATTCAATTGTTTTTCATTCCCTCATCAATATACACACAATACACCATAATGACAAAGCAAAAACAGGTTTTTAGAAATTGTAGCTAATTTATTAAAAATAAGAAACGGAAATATAACATTTACATAAGTATTCAGACCCTTTACTCAGTACTTTGTTGAAGCACCTTTGGCAGCGATTAAAGCCTCAAGTCATCTTGGGTATGGGCGTGACGACCACATACTCTCCGCCTCCCTGTTGCGCCCTTGGTCTGGTCTGGACCTCAGTGCGCTGCTTCCCCTCTCCTTCCTCCCGCGATACTCCAAGCCCTGTCTGGACCCTGGCGTGGGAGACCCCGAACCTGGAGAGGGGCTGACGTCTGGGTCAGGACTGGAGCCACTGACCGGTGCTGGACCGGGCACCGGTGGAGCGGACTGCTCTGGCTCCTGAGTGGAGCAGCTGACCGGAACTGGACTACACCCCGGTGGAGCGGACTGCTCTGGCTCCGGAGTGGAGCCACTGACCGGAGCTGGACTGGACACATGCACCACAGGTCTGGTGCGAGGAGCAGGAACGGGCCGGGCCGGACTGGCGACACGCACCACTGGCTTGGTGCGAGGAGCAGGAACAGGCTGGGCCGGACTGGGAACACGCACCACTGGCTTGGTGCGAGGAGCAGAAACAGGCCGGGCCGGGCCGGACTGGCGACACGCACTACTGGCTTGGTGCGAGGAGCAGGAACAGGCCGGACCAGACTGGGAACACGCAACACTGGCTTGGTGTGAGGAGCAGGAACGGGCCGGGCCGGACTGGCGACACGCACCACTGGCTTGGTGCGAGGAGCAGGAACAGGCTGGGCCGGACTGGGAACACGAACAACTGGCTTGGTGCGAGGAGCAGGAACAGGCCGGACCAGACTGGGAACACGCACCACTGGCTTGGTGCGAGGAGCAGGAACGGGCCGGGTCGGACTGGCAACACGCACCATTAGCTTGGTGCGAGGAGCAGGAACAGGCCGGGCTGGACTGGGAACACGCACCACTGGAACAGGCCGGAGCAGGAACAGACCGGGCCGGACTGGGAACACGCACCACTGGCTTGGTGCGAGGAGCAGGAACGGGCCGAACTGGGAACACACACCACTGGTCTGGTGCGAGGAGCAGGAACGGGCCGGGTCGGACTGGCAACACGCACCATTGGCTTGGTGCGAGGAGCAGGAACGGGCCGGGCCGGACTGGGAACACGCACCACTGGAACAGGCCGGAGCAGGAACAGGCCGGGTCGGACTGGCGACACGCACCACTGGCTTGGTGCGAGGAGCAGGAACGGGCCGGACTGGGAACACACACCACAGGCCTAGTGCGTTTCTCTGCATACCTGGGTTCCTCTATTAACCCCTGCTCCTTATATTGCCTAACCTGCTCCTCTCTCCGTGCCTCTACTTCCTCCTTCTCCCTACGAGCATCCTGCAGTGCCTCCTCTTGAATGGATCTCTCCCGCTCTATTCTAGCTATCAGCCCCCGTAATGTGGTGGCCTCCTCTCTTACCCTGCAGATCTGATCCTTCTCTCTCTCTCTGCACTCCTCCTCCAGTGAGGACTCCTCCGGGAGGCCCCACGAGTTAACAGACACTCATCGTCGTCATCATCCTCCGACTCCTCAATATAGAACTGTTCCCACTCTTCCTCCCATGGACGTAGGGACTCAATCTGGAAACCCACCGGGTGCAGTGGTCGGGGCTCTTCTCTCTCGCTCCCGACCACTCCTTTAGCCCCCCCCAAAATGTTCTTGGGGCTGCTTCTCGGGCTTCCTCCTCGGCCGGCTTCTGTGTTGCCGTTGCTCCTCTCCTGCCTGGGCTTCCTTCTTCGCCCAGGGTCCTTTTCCCGCAAATATCTCCTCCCACGACCACATCTTCCCCACCTGTGTCCAGGGTGTTCGGTCCTCCTGGTTATGCTGCTTGGTCCGTGTTTGGTGGGATCTTCTGTCACGTTCGTTTAAGGACGGGTCAGACCAAGGCGCAGCGTGAAATGTGTACGTGTTTATTTAACTGATAAACACACGACAACATAGATCTACACATACTAAATCATACACATAGATATACACAACATAGAATATTCACACCCTGACTCAACATATAAGAGTCCCCTGAGTCAGGGCGTGACAGTTGTCTGAAATTGAATTTTATGAATGCCCATCTATGTGGTAAGCCTACAATTTGTAAAACACCAAAGAACGACATCCGGACAGGACCAAAAAAATATATCCAAAAGACGTTGGATCTGCTTACTGGGGTGTAGCCTACCATCTCAGCCTGCAATTGAATTTTATGAATGCCCATCCATGTGGTAGGCCCACCGTTTGTAAAACAGGCCATTGCATTATGTGTATTAGTCCTGATTCCTGTGAGTAATCAATTACAGCTATTTAAGCTCTGAATATCAGCTACCGAACTGTATCAGTTATCCTGAGCGTGTTTACACAGCCGGAAATGCAGAAGTATTTTATTTTTCGATATGATCAGCTAGTCAAAAATGTATAGATATAAACTTGAAACCACTGATCATGACAATGGGGTGAAACTCCTGGACAAGTTGTGATTGTCCATTCCATATTGTCCATTTTACTTTGACCTGTCCTGTTTTTAGGATATGTTGTTTGTTAACATGAAAGCTCATTTTCTGTTTGATTGAGCACCATTTAGGTTAGGCTATTTGATCAGAGAGACCTGCATGATGTAAAAAGTGTCTGTCTCATTACGTTGTCATACATTTTATCTCCAGCCTGCAGGCTACAGAAAAGGCCACATACTCTTTCTACCGTATACATGATTTATTAAAAATATTTTAAAAAGTATGTGGACACCTGCTCGTCAAACATCTCATTCCAAAATCATGGGCATTAATATGGAGTTGGTCCCCCATTTGCTGCTATAAGAGCCTCCACTCTTCTGGGAAGGCTTTCCATTAGATGTTGGAACATTGCTGCGGGGACTAGAGCATTAGTGAGGTCGGGCACTGATGTTGGACGATTAGGTCTGGCTCGGAGTCGGCATTCCACTTCATCCCAAAGGTGTTTGATGGGGTTGAGGTCAGGGCTCTGCAGGCCAGTCAAGTTCTTCCACACTAATCTCGACAAACCATTTCTGTATGGACCTCGCTTTGTGCACGGGAGCATTGTCATCCTGAAACATGAAAGGGCCTTCCCCAAACTGTTGCCACAAAGTTGGAAGCACATAATCGTCTAGAATGTCATTGTATGCTGTAGAGTTAAGATTTCCCTTCACTGGAACTAAGGGTCCTAGCCCGAACCATGAAAAACAGCCCCAGACCACTATTCCTCCTCCACCAAACTTTACAGTTGGCACTATGCATTGGGCAGGTGGTGCTCTCCTGGCATCCGCCAAACCCAGATTTGTCCGTCGGACTGCCAGATGGTGAAGCATGATTCATCGCTCCAGAGAACGCGTTTCCATTGCTCGAGAGTCCAATGGCGGCAAGCTTTACACAACTCAAGACGACGCTTGGCATTGCGCATGGGGATCTTAGGCTTGTGTGCGGCTGCTCGGCCATGGAATCCCATTTCACGAAGAGGCAGTTTGGAACTCAGTAGTGAGTGTTGCAACCGAGGACAGACGATTTTTACGCGCTACGCGCTTCAGCACTCAGCAGTCCCGTTTTGTGAGCTTGTGTGGCCTATCACTTCAGCTGACCCCTTGTTGCTCCTAGACGTTTCCACTTCACAATAACAGCACTCACAGTTGACCGGGGCAGCTCTAAAAGGGCAGAACTTTGACAAACTGACTTGTTGGAAAGGTGGCATTCTATGACGGTGCCACGTTGAAAGTCACTGAGCTCTTCAGTAAGGCCATTCTACTGCCAATGTTTGTCGATGGAGATTGCATGGCTGTGTGCTCGATTTTATACACCTGTCAGCAACAGGTGTGGCTGAAATAGCCGAATCCACTCATTTGAAGGGGTGTCCTTATACTTTTGTATATATAGTGTATCATGAATGGTTATTGACACTTTTCTACTGTTACATGTGGGACTTTTATTTTGAAAATGTCCAAAATTCTGTGACCTGGAAGTACATTTTTAGTGTTGCTGACTAGACGCTGATCCTGTGGTGAGTTCGCAAATCAAATGCCCCACTTGTGCTGCCACTGGACAGCAAAAAACAAGTAAGTCAACCTTTATTTTTATTGCAATTTAAATTAGTTTGTAGTAGTTAAATATTGCGTTAGATTACATACTGTAGCTACCGCAATCGTTATTTCAAATTATTTCAGTGACTTCACAGCAATCGCTATCTAGCCGAAATGTGGCTAGCTTGCAGGCTCAGCTAAATACAAATCCAACTAGAAACAGCCATGTCTCATAGTCATGTCATGAGATTTGTAAATGAAAGAGGAATATAATAATATAAATTTAATGAAGTTTCCCATCTTCCCATTCAGAGTTTCTGGCGCAGTACAGAAATGCCCTTATCCAGACAAAGGCATTTCCTAACAGACCTGCTAACTTTCTTTGTTGTTACTTTTAAGGTTGGAACAAACATGCAGTACCTCCAGCAGGCAGAGAGGCAAGAACCATTCGTCCGCCAGTTCAGGGTCAAGCTACACTATTCACAGCCCTGTGTAATGTTCAATATAATTGCATTACTGGACTCTTTGAAACTTCATGTATTTGTATTGTTTTAGAAATGTACAAATAAAAGGAAATGTATGGTTTAAACATGTCTTTAATGTTTATTTGTTTTAGCTGTTAGTGATGTATCGCTAAGTGTTAATACATTTGTGTTTACATCATTAAGCCTTTATGTATGTGTTATGAATGACCAAAGGGGTCTGACTTTAAATTAAGTACAGCGTCATGCGATATAGAGTCTTTATGGATGACTTATGAATGACCGAAGGTGTCTCACTTCAAACTAAGTATTACAGGAAATGACATAAAGTGTCAATAAATAGGTTATTAACGTTCTGCTTATTTATGACGTTTGTCTCATGATCCACAGGTTACTATAGGGTGAGAGAGGTATTTAAATGGCTTGATGGTCCTGCAAAGCTTGCATTTGTGAGTGTGTGTGTGTGTGTGTGTGTGTGTGTGTGTGTGTGTGTGTGTGTGTGTGTGTCAGAACCAAGATGATTTGGAGTAGTCCAACCTGAGACTACTGCACCAGGTGTTCCTCTTCTGTTCCCAAGCTGGAGACCAGGGCTTAATTACAGCCTGTTACAATGGTGGCAACATTTTGTGGCTGATCTTTCAGTGGGTGAGTGGGTGAATGTGTCAAAGACCTGACTGGGCCCAGCACCGCAAGGTATGGCTCATTTTTTTTTGTGTGTATTTGTGTACTGAGGAACATGTAACTTGGTTCCAGAAGAAAGACACTTTCAATGTTTTTAGGTTGGGGGCTTTTATCAAGGTAAGTGTTTCTTGGTGTAACGTCGTCCCCAGGCTATTGCACACACAGCACATATAAGCCTGGGATATCAACCATTCAAAGTTGGCCTTAGTGGGAGTGACCATAGAATTCTATAGGAGTGACCTTACTGAGTAAAGTATTTGTCATCTTCACTACTTAGCACAGTCAAAAAGTAATAAGTATTGCTAAACCCTGCCCATTTCCACAATGTATCTTCTTAAAATTTGATTTTAAACCTAACCCTAACTAATGAAGGCTAAGTTTGATGCGTTGGTCCACCAGACCTTCCGCGCAGTTGGGCGGAACTGTCTGGGAACGAGATTAGGTGTAATGTGACTAATATGACATCACTTTAGAGAGTATGCCATCCTTCAGCATGTCATCCTTTATAAAGCACATGTTTATATCATATTCGACATAGTGGGTTATGTCACTTTTGACATTGGTGATTATGTCACACAGTTATGCCACATTTATGAACCCTTTATAAAGCATGACATACGGTTATAGATGCTTTGTAACACATTTCTGTAGTGCTTATGAAGGCATTATGAAGGCTTTTTGAGGCCTTTATAAGCTGAACGACATTTAAAGCGGGACCCAGAGGGTCATGGCTGTGATAGGAGAAAACTGAGGATGGATCAACAACATTGTAGTTACTTCACAATACTAACCTAAATGACAGAGTGAAAAGAAGGAAGTCTGTACATAAACATATTCCAAAACATGCATCCTGTTTGCAATAATGCTGTGGCAAATAACAAATAAATTAACTTTGTGACCCACCGCCTCGATTCGGTCTTAAGTAGCAACATTTGAAATTTTGGTTTTTACATTGGATAAAAGTAGAGACTCAGCTACAAAATGGTGTATCATACACTGAAGTTGAGGAACAATGGGAAAGTAATTCTGCTTTGAAAGTTGATCAACCATTTTTTTTTTTATGGCCCTTGAATGTTTTGGTACACCTACTGGAGAGCTCTTCTTTGTCTACACCTATTCAGAATCATTCACACCCTCTAAGCCTTAGCCCCATCCATCTCTTTAAGGATTCACATGTGAGGCCATGTGCTAAACAGAGTGAGTAAGGTAGTTTAGTAAACAACCAAAGATTTCAAGACTAAAAGTGGTGAAAGTAGTAGCCTACAATAAGGAAAAACTCCACGTAAAAATACACTTTATTTAGTCCTTGGCCTATGTCCTAATCTGACTTTGAAAGTGTCCAGATAAAAAATATTGTATACATATTTTATAATTATTAGATAATGCTTACCCAGACACTTGTCTAAATTGATGGGACATGTGAAAGAAATGCTATAACCAGCCCCCAGCCACATCTAGCCAAGTGGATGGGTCACTATTGTCTAGATATGTGCACATGTTCATGAAATACAATAGATGGCCGTAATCACCCCCAGACACACATGGCTTACTTGATGGGTCATGTAATCATTATCTTGCGAAGTGGAATCTTTTGTTTAGACATGTAGCTAGTTAGCTAAACAATTAACCGTAACCCCAACCCATATCTACAGTACAAACTGATTGTCATAGCTAGCCACTATGCATGAAATGCGAGAGTATGAATCTTCAGGTAGCTAAAGCTAACATACTAGGTTCAATGTTAGCTAGCTAGCTAACATTAGGCTATAACTAGCAATGGAAATGGCTTACTGAGATACTAATATTACTACACAGATCATACACGTAACGTTAGCTAGCAAGCCAGCAAGCTACCTTTCACTAGCGAGCTAACAGTATGCTTTAACTTGCAATGAAAACTATTTTCTGCCAAAATTATGAAGTTATAGGCATCCTTTTCGATGCCAAACCCACTGCTGGTGTACGTGGCCAAAAAACTATATTTTCAACTAATCTGAGCATAGCACCCGGTTCCCATCCTAGTGCCAATGCTGTTTAGCAAACTCAAGGCGTTTACATTCTTGGTTTCTCTCAATTAAGCCTTATTTTCTGACAACCCTTCCAAAAAACCTATTGGCATGGAGGTGGCGTCTAATTGTAGATTTGAAGACCCCAAGATGCGACGAAGTTCTGTAATTCTCAATCTGTGGCCCTTGGATTTCCTTTGCCTCCTGAACCATCTTCCTCACTGTGCGTGGGGACAAGATACTGTACATATGCGTCCTTTTCCAGCAAGTTTATCACTGTTCCAGTGGTTTGAAACTTCTTAATTATTGCTCTAATAATGGTGAGTTGTATATTTATTTATAAAAAACTATTTATTTACCCATTGTTGGATTTATGAAGGCCAGTTAACCTAGTTGTTAAGAGTGTCTGGCCAGTAATCGAAAGATTGCTGGTTAGAATCCCCGAGCCGACTAGGTGAAG